>NC_137932.1:38935862-39025862 GCF_963969265.1 Rhamphochromis sp. 'chilingali' | reverse complement strand
TTAACGTTTGTGTGGTTATTGGTTATCAGCCAAAGGTTTGTCATGGCCCAGAGACTTGGCTGGCAGCCACTGAGTGAAAATCACTCATGGTTTGCATTTAATAATCATGTCTTTTCTTTGATTGTAGCCTAATTATGACAAAAGTGCACACACTCTCACATCTTACCAGCTATGAGTAGTCATTTGGTGGTTAAAACAGACCAGGGGGTTTATAGAAGCAGCAGAAGCTGGTACTCAAACACACAGAAGCACACATTCAGCCATCCAGAAATGATCACACAATGCATCCTCTGCACTTGCTGGCGTCTGGCATGAGGTAAACAGCTTTCAATAGCATCAAACCCGGTGCAGTTTGTTTGGGACCATCTGTCCAGTCTATTGTGTTCCTCTGTTATGGCTCTTTGAAAGCCCATTGGAGAACAGCTGATGTTTGGGCTCTTACAAAGATCCCAGCCAGGCCCTCGGGATCCTGCTACACTGTGTACTGTCCATTTCTTTCCCTCCTATTTTGGCTGTGTTTTGCTTTATAAAGTAGCTTGCAGACTGACATGTAGCAATTTGCATGTTATAGCATCTCCGTTATCATTTCACCACAAACACAGGACAGGCTATGGAAGGGATCCAAATGTGACACTTATTAGCTGTGGTTTTGGATGCAGTAGATATAGAAGCTATAGATACAAAGTTATGTAATTAAATAAACAAATAAAATGTAAGTGCTATCTATTACTCTGTCATTAGGAAAAAATATTCAATCAAAATTCAGATCATAATCCAAATGTTGGTGATGTAAAAGGGTTGAATCCAACTATATACTTCCAGCTATAAAGTGATAAACACTACCGAGTCACAATATAACAGTTTTTAATTCTCTGTCTGACAAAAAGAAAAGCCACTGAGACAGATGTCAGGGTAACACCATAGTTTGATTTCAAGAAGAACCCACGGCAGTTTGTAATCTAAATTTAAAAGTTATTTTTTTATTGGTTGTCTTATATGCGTTTGTACGACTACAAACCAACCCACTGTATACTACATGACCAACCAGAGTTCAGACGATTGCTCCAACATGAATAACCATCTCTTTGAATGGCAATATTTGTCAGGAAACTGACTGATTCTACAATATTTAGCTGCTAAATCACAAAATTGGCTCTAACATTACATCAAGGTGTAAAGCTTAATTTCCAGCTGTGAAAATTATGTCAAGACTGAAATGCTCAAACCCTACAGGGCAGCGTCATCACTATTAGTATATAAAGATAGTTTATTCTTGCCCACATTGTTAGAGCAAACTCTATATTTGTGCATCCAGCAAGCTGAGTTGCTTTACATTTACCAATTATTATTTACTTATTAATTTTGTATTAGCTAGCAATTTCTGATCTACTACCAAGTGGTGTCATATCATCCCATCTGCAAGAATACCAGTATAATTTTTTTGTGTGAAAAAATGGTCTTATGCTATCAGTGATATAGCAATGCAATGCATTTATGTTTCCTAGTGCAAGCCCATACATGTCTAAGCCTCTTATCATGATTTAGTGCCTTAAACGGCATTTCAATAGTAAGGAAATGGTTTGGCAACTAGAGTCCACACCTCTGACAAAGCGCTGCAAAATATGCAAGAAAAGTGTTCTCGCTAAAGTTGGAAATGCAACAAACACTTGAAGCAAAAATACACTGTTGACTACAGCCAAGGTATGAAGTCATACAATGAGAAGATATTAATAGCAGTTGATGTGCTGCCCACAAGTTACTGTAGTTGCTACCATACGATACGCAGATTAAATGATGGATAGAAATTATTGATGGGGTGGAAACGGTGGAAAAGCAGAGCTTTAAGCAAAATTTTAAGAAGCTCAGCCCAAGACACATCCCAAGTAACCAAGTGTTAAGCAGATGTCTTCTTTTTAATTAAACAAGAAAACCAAGGAAACGGTATGACTAGATGTATATATAAAGTGCTGTTAATGCTGTCATCCAACAAGCTGCACTCCCTGGTAAAATCTTCATTTTATATTTATCACTATCCCAAAAAACATAAGTATTGTGACATAATCTTGAGGCTATATCACCCACCCCTAACTATTCACTTACCTCTCAAATGTAACCTTCCTAACATTGCTGGTGATTATATAAATATAAAGATTCAACCAGGATAGCACAATTATGTAAGACGGTTGCTAAACTACAGTTATTATTATTACCAAGTTGCATTAAAGCTATTGTAAAAAAAAAAAAAAAAAAAAATTACATTCCAAAAGACAGCTGTGAACCAGGGCCAGGTACAGGAAGCTTTCACTCCTTTCCACCCAGTATGCCCCTGGCCTTTCCAACTTTCAGTCAACTGCTGAAAAAAGCCAGATGCAGGCAGGATAATCACCATCTAATAAGAGGTTATATTGAAAGCAGGCTGTCGGTTACATATAACAAGCTTGGAAGATGAGTGCACACACATACACAAATATACATGGGCAGAAGAATGCATACGGACACAGAGTTGGGGCAGGTGTAATTATGGTGTACAATGACAAAGTTCAGAAAGAAGCAATCACACACACTCTGTACATATATGGACAAGCATGTCCATATAACAAAAGTAATAGTTTTGGTAGTTCAAAGTACAGTTGGCATATATTAAAAAGAATTAGCCTTGGTTCATGATTCTTAAACTAAAGTTACCTTCACCAGTTAATACTGGCTTCACAAGGGATATTTTCCAGAAACGAAATAGAGAGGTCTGAAGGCTTTCAACCATTAGGATCAAGTCTTCATACGTGGACTTGGAACCAATTTTGGAGAAGCAGGAGAAATGCAACCTTTAGGGATCTGGCCAGTAAGCAAAAAAGGACAAACAACATACATACCTTGGTTTTCAGCCGTTTCATCTATTGACATTTCTTAGGTTGTCCAAAAAGAAAAAAATGTGTCATTTGATAAATGTGTGGTACTATTATAACCCACGTGCTTGGAATTTTTTAGTTGAGTGACTTATTACCATGTTGAACATACAAGGCATGCATTTCTTCTTCTCTCCCAATTATAGTATGACGAAGCTCTTTTGGAAAATAAAAAAAAACAACCAAAAATCCCAAGCCTGCCAAATGACAGATGCTGTGTGGAATGTAAATAAAAAAAGACTGCAATGACTTGCAAGTCTCACAAATCCATATTTCATTAACAACAGGACACAGAAAACATATCAAATGTTTAAACTGATGCATTTTACAATTTAATGCAAAATGAATGAATGAATTTCATGGCAGCAACATGTCTCAGAACAGTTGGAATAGGGACAAAAGAAGGCTGTAAAAGGAAATGGCACTAAAAGAAAGCTCAGGTTAATCAGGTTAACTGGCAACAGGTCAGTAACATGACTAGTTATGAAAATAGTGTCTTGGACAGGTAGAGTCAATTCTGCAAAAAACACTGCATCTACAAATTGTGGAACAATCTCAGAAAAAATTAAGCTGGGAAGACTTTAAATATTTCATCTTCAGTAAATAATATCATCAAAAGATTCAAAAAATTTGAAGAAATCTCTGTGCGCAAAAGACAACGACAAAAATCCATGCTGGATGCCTGTGGTCTTCAGGTCCTCATCAAGCACTACGTTAAAAACACGCATGACTCTGCCATGAAAATCACTGCATAGGCTCAGAAACACTTCCAGAAATCATTGACTGTGAGCAAGGTTTTCTGTGCCACCCAGAAATGCAGGTTAAAGCTCTTTCATGGAGAGAAGAAGTCATATACAGTATACTGCCAAAAGTATTTGCTCGCCTGACTTGAGTGACATAATCCTTAGGTTTTAATATGATGTCAGCCCACCATTGGCAGTTGTAATAGCTTCAGCTCTTCTGGGAAGGCTTTTCACAAGGTTCAGGACTGTGTTTATGGGAATTTTTGACCATTCTTCAAGAAACACATTTGTGAGGTCAGGCACTGATGTTGGATGAGAAGGCCTGGCTCGCAGTCCTCACTCAGTGTTCCATCAGGTTGAGGTCAAGGCTCTGGGCAGGCCAGTCAAGTTATTCCACACCAGACTCACTCATCCATGTCTATATGGACCTTGCTTTGTAAAGTGGTGCACAGTCATGTTGAAACAGGAAGGGACTATCCCCAAAATCTTCCCACAAAGCTGGGAGCATTAAATTGCCAAAAAAAACCCTGTTCAACCCTACTCCATAGTCCTCCCTCACCAAACTTTACAGTTAGCACAACGTAGTCTGAAAACTACCATGCAGCTGGTAACCACCAAACCCAGATGGGTTCATTGTATTGCAGGTGTGATTCCTCTCCAGAGAACACGTCTCCACTGTCTCTAGAGTCCAGTGGCAGCGTGCTTTACATCACTGCATGCAATGCTTTGCACTGTGCTTGGTGATGTAAGGCTCGGATGCATAAAGCTCTCTATGCCCTGTTCTTGAGCTATTTTGAAGGTGGCGACCTCCGTCTCAGGCAGAGCAGGTCCCTCATGTGCCCCGACCTCCGGTTTCAGGCTGAGCAGGTGAGTGAGCTGGTGGTGGAAGTGGAGGTTGGCACCACTATAGAAGAGGCATGACGAACCTGACCATGTTTCAACACTTTTCAGCATTTTCCTTTTAGTTCCCGTTGTTGTCTTAACACACGCACGGACGCAGCTTTTCACTGGCATCCTGCACATGACAACAACAACAATTCAGAACCAGTTCACTCCAGGGAGGGGAGGCATGATGAGCTGATTGAGCTCAGGTGTATCAAGTTTCTGATGTTGACATGCAGGAAGAGTAAATCAGCTGCAGAATTAGAATAACTGATTACAAACTTCAGTTATTCCTTTCACAGTTGTTTCAAAAGAGCTGACTCTGCATCTTCAAAGTGCCAACTTTTCTGGTACATTTTCCCGTCCCAGTGAAGACTGGGCACAAATCTCAACCCAACTCTAAACACACAAATAAAACATGTGAGCCCTCCTTAGCCCTCTTTAGAAACATCTATAGTCATACTTCCATCCTTTCAAACATGAATGCACACAACAGAACCGTTCGTCCCGATGGACACATCTCTCGCGTGCTGTTACACAGCACACCCAGTGTCCTGCTCTTACACCATCAGCAGCATCAAAAGAAGAATCTATATCCTCCCTTCTGCCTTTTTTTTTCATTTGAGTGACTATGAGCAGCAGTAGCACCAGCTGCAGCCTCTCTCCCTACTCGTGCTCAGCCAGGGTAAGGCAATAGGTTTAGCAGGCGAGGAGGCGAGGCAGATTTATGGCGGTGGATGTGACCTCTGGGGCCGTAACACGGTGATGGGTGAGTGGCTCTCAACGGTAAGCTACTGGCACTTGACAAAGTGCCCGAAGCAGAATGAATTTACTTCTCTTTTCCTCAATCATCAAGCAGCCACTGCCCTGACCCCCATCCTGAATGCTATAACAAGATCTCCCATCTCACAAGGGCCTGAAAAATTTACTGTCACATCTACTTTTCAATGAGCTCAAGTGAGCACTTCTTTCACCTTCAGCGGAGCAGGTGCCGGTGTAGAGGAGGGCTAACCTGTGTGTTTTATGTGGTGTGTGTGCGTGTGTATATATGTGTGAGCGTGTGTGTGTCAGCGAAGCAAACAAACATGCATGAAGAAATTTGTGGATACACATGTCCACACATTTGCTCCCTCAATTCACCTCTAACTTATCCAAAGTTACTCTCTTGTGCATCTCAAACAATAGTATCTAAAAGTACCAAGTAACAAATAAAGAAAGAAACAAAGACACACAAGGATATGCAAATCTTTAATGGCTGCACACACAAGAGAACTAGTATCCCTACACACACAAGCACAGAATAAGGTTGCCAGACAGGGACACAAAGGGCACTGCTATACGGGTGTCAGTAGACACCTCTACCATTTATATTAGAAGTCAATCTACCTTATCACATCTCTTATACACACACAAGCACACACCGCAGGCATTATGAAGAGTATGTGTTTGCCAGTTTTCATCAGCTTGATGGCAGTACAGTTGGACTTAATGACCCTGATATCTTTTTTATATGCAGTCGATAAATCTTGGTGCACACACTTAAATTTCACCTTTCTTGCACTATACTGTAGTCACTGAGGTGAAATCACAGAGAATGTGACAGCGCTAAAGGCAGACCAAAGCAAAGATTATAATAATAGTGCGGGTACGTCAGGAGCTTCATTACATCAGGTATAAATAACATGCATTGCTTATTTGTTCTAATTTCATCTGGTTAACAGTCAAATTTATCAATAGATAAATAACCATACACACAAAACTAGGACACACAAAAGATGAAAAGAAGAGCAGAAAAAAGGGTTCACCCTACAAGGGTGCTAAAAAAAATATAGGACAACTAAAGAGCAGGTGCAATGCAAGGAAGAAATAAACTCTATATGTCTTTGTATTTATACAAACTTTGCACAAACTTAATAGAACTAAATTTCGGTTATTAATGGGAACATTTTCAAGTCTCTGTAAAGGATAAAAATAGGCCAAATGGCTCTTATCAGTCGGTCTTTGCTGTAGACTTAATCTCAAACTGATGGTGACACCATTGGTCTTTGCTCCAAATCATTTTCATGTCCTTCTTTACAGATTTAATTTCCATTCAATGATGAATTCCCAAACAGAAGAGGTGACGTAAGGGCAGATTAAAGATCAGAGCAGCTAGGTTCCAGTTCACAGAAGTGTAAGATTTAAATGGTTACAAATTGGTTTGAATGGCAAACTGTCGATGGATATAACTGTTACCACACCAATCCATAAACAGTGTATTAGACCAAAAAAAAGGGTTATGCCTGTGGTTAATTTTCTCAAATGTAGTCTTTAAAATGTCATAACTAATTCAGTCACTTTTCTTTTATGAGCCCACTCTCACCCACTGGGATAATGTTATCATGATGAGCCAATAAAAATCAATGATTAAACATGTGTAATTTTCCAGAGACAATGTATTAAAATTTATTGTCTCTCTCTCCCTCTCTCTCTCGCACCCTCTGGAGCAGCAGACACTCTGAGGCTTACAACTGAAAATAAAGGACAGCATTAAAAGCTATTCGGTAAGCCACTGTAAAATTGATCCAGCTATAAAAGCTGCTACGTCCTTGCCTCCCTCTGCTGTCCAGCTGCTCCAAACCCAAAGATGGCAGCATGATTGTGGAGGAGAGAAGTTGGATGAAGGACCACAGAAAAGAAAGACACAAAACTGAGACACAGAGATTTTTTTTAAAGGTGCAGAAAGCTATAAAAGGAGATAAGATGTACGTAAAACAACTACATATATATATATATATATATATATATATATATATATATATATATATATATATATATATATATATATATATATATATATATATATATATATATATATATATATATATATATATACATATATATATACATATATATATATACATATATATATAATCTATAGTCTATAATCTATTATATGATGATGTGATTTATTTGCTGATTGAGTTAAACAGCATAACTGGCTAGTCGCTATGTTTAACACAGCAAGGCATACAGTACACTTCCCTACAGTTTTTACACATTTCCAGTCTTCTTTTTGTCGCTTTTTATTGCTTTTGTGTAAAAGCTAAACCAAACAAAGAAACTGTAATGCACTAGGTCAGCACCTTTATTTAGCTGCCCTGAAAATTTGATCCTCTACAGTTCAAATTCAGCTGTTTTAAAAACTTTTCTTGTACTATGTGTATTATTTATTTTTTCTATTTTAATTTGTCTAATGTATTTCTGCTTCACTTTTTCTTCCTGTCCCTTGTGCTGCTATAACCAGTGAATTTCCCCTGTGTGGGATTGAATAAAGTCTGTGTGTATGCCTCCTGTAGGTCAGTAGAAAGATTGCAGGTTTAGGGCACACTAGAACTGGCATGTCATTGACTTAGTCCATGTCTAATATAATTAGTATGTAATTAGTACAGCAAGTATGTCAGCATATCTATCATGTGGCTACACTTGAAAATGATTTTACAGGGTTAGGTTTAGTCTGTTAAATGTTATTTTTGTGTGTCGCAACAATGACCAAGTTCACAAGATCACTGCAAAACTAGAAGTAAAGAAGTAAAAGGATGAAGTGCAACTCTATATAGACACTTTCATGTCATCTTCTTGACTTTCCAATCCAAAAGCATTTCACGGCACTGCAAAAGCAAGACATGCTCATACTACCAGCTAGTTAAGAAGAACATGGTCTAAAAATTGTGCAATGCTCAACAATAACCCCGGGGACCTGTCGTTTGAGAATCAGTATAAATGGTATGCTACTGGGCCTTTCTATTGTAGCTCTAAAATGAGAAGAAATGAGACAAAATTCCACTAGCTACGAGTGTTGCTGTTGGCTCAATCAGTGGCAGTGGCTCGGCAAACTGCGTTTTTCTTTTAACTTTCAATTCTCCTAAGCATCCGTGCTTCACAGCCCCTAGGGCTATTGCCTTTCTCAATCTGTCCCTGGAGAGGCAGGAGTTATGGTCCCTGTCGATTGAGGAGAAAGGGATGTTATTCCCCTGTCACCTCCTGGTCTCGCCGCCATCCTCCCTGCCCTGATCTACGGCCTAACCTCCCCACCCCCACCTCCTTACTGCCTTCCTCTCTCCCTTTTCCCCACTTTGCTTTGTCGTAAGCTAGCAGCTATGTCGTTGCCATTGGCGGTTTAGATTGGGATGATGGAAAAATGTTCTGAGGGAGGTGGCGAAGGAGCACGATGGAAGTAGTGGTAAATGCTTTAGCACTATGCTAAGATACTTTCAGAAAAGATTGGTTTGTGTGATGTGTAATGTGTGTAAACATACATTAAAATGTGCATGTAAAAAGAGAAAGTATGGAAATCCATTCACCCATCGATTTTCTCAACTATGTTTGCAATTCAGGGACCCAGCTGACTTTGGGTGAGAGGCAGAATATACCCTGGATAGGTCACTAGGTTGATTTTGCATAGAAGAAACTACATATTGTGGCTCTGCTTTATGAAATACACACTTACTAGAGCACAGTGTACCCTCTTTGCTGGGAGGGGGTAGAGGTAACCTACAAAACAGCCTGACCCAGGGGAGGTGACCTACGCCTGGCCAAATGCAGGACCTTGAATGACACCCTTGATAGTGGAGCAGTGACAGGGTTAAACATAAAGGGCATTTAGCTGACGATTAAATGTGGCGGGTGCTGACTCTATGTCACGGGAATCCCTGAAGATTTGGTTTCATGTTGGAAAGCTGATTGCCACTGAATTAAATAAATCTAATATTTTTTTCAGGTGTCTCGGTTTGATTGATCTCATTTAGGTTTAATTGAACTATTATACTCTTTGACATCATAAACTAAAATATAATATTACACATTTACACATCGTGGGATTGCTGAGCAGCCAAAGATGTGAAAATGCTTTCAGGGGATTCAACAGCAAAAGAGTTACACGTGACTCATTCCTAACAACTAAAGCATCTGCATGCAGCAATCCTTCAAGACATAAAGATTTGGCTGTGTTGAAATTCGACTGGACAAATTTGCATGGGTGTTTCAGTGTGCGCGATATGAGTTTAATTTGTGGTTTGGAAAAAGTTTCCAGCGAAACGTCTTTGTAGTTTAGTGTACTCGAAAGAGGCAATAAAACCCAACAAACTGCTGGCCCAGTGAACATCAGTGCAGCTGACACAAGACCAACAGAGGACTTCAAGAACTCAAACCCATTTCCATACTGACCAGTGTTCCTTTTTTGAACTATTATGCACCTTAAGCAAATCTTAGGTTTGTGAGGGTCTCTCTGGGTGAAGGAATAAATAAATAAGCAGATAAATAGATGAATAACCCAGAGGAATGGGAGCCGGTGCAGCTTGGCCATCCATCATATATCCTATTACCCCACACTCAGCGGCTCCTGCAGTATGTATAATGTAGTCAACCTCCATAAGCAGATACAAATTCAACTCTTTTCCTCCTCAATTTGTTATATCTGACAACGCCACAGCTTGTGCCGTGTTGTTTCTTTGAATTATGAATAGATTCTCTCCACCAGACTTTCGCCTGCGCATGATAGCGTGGATTTGTTATGCAGAACAGCTGTGGAAAACAAATTTGTAAAGCTTGGAACGCTCGGTAGCGGTTGGGCAAATATGCATAAACAGTTGCGCTTAAAGCCACTTAAGAACAACCAAATGGGTTCAATATTTCATCTCGGGGTTTCTCTTATTGGGTGTGATAAATAACAAAATGTCAGGATGTAATACAAGTTCAGGAAATGCAGTTGTTTAAGTGTTTCAAATGGCCTAAGAATTTCTAAGAGATTTTTTACATAGAAAAGCGACACCACGGAAGCGGAGCAGGTCACACAGAGGCGGAGCAGAAGAAAGATGAATGCCAGTTAACAAATCAGATGCAAGAGCATGAGTGAGAGAAACCGAGTTGGAGAGAGGAAGAGGAATGTAAATACATGGCAAACTGACCGCTGGCTGTTTGTTTGGGTATTTACACTGCGAGGCTACAATCAACTCCTCAAAGCTTAAGCCCACATGACAGGACACATTTCAGGGCCACACATGCTCTAAACATCCAAACCAACGAGCCAAGTCTCAGTTTGCACAAACACACGTGCACGCACAAGCACACACCAAACCCCAAAGACTTATCCAGTTATTCATCTATCACTTCCAAATCTCTTCAAAACTGATACAAGGGAAATACACTTTAATTCATGCACACACAGAGAGGAAGGGAAGGTAACTTGTGAGGAAGTGATTTTTTGGGGGGGGACTTGGCTGAACTTTTGAGCCCTGTTTGGTTAAAGCAGATGTAGAATTAGCACACATCACTTTGCATCAGCGAGACGTTGAACACAAGCTGCCGTTCAGAGGCCAAATACCTCTCTGTCACAGAGACACATGCATGCACACCTCTCCTCCAGGATCTGTGATTTGGTTGTGGCAATTATCAATTTGATATCAATGGATTCTTCTTCTTCTTCTTCTTCTTCCTGAAGTAGATTTGGTGTCCCCAAAGAAAAACTAAGTCAAAACAGGGACACCAGACACACACTTGAGCTATTTAAGTTTGTCTTATAAGTGGAAAAATAAACAGTAATTACAAACGGCCTGTATGCAAGGTGCAAGGATATCATAACTTGACATTATGAAAAGCTGTAATCGCATTTCAATTCATTTTACACACTCTGCAATCAAGGAAATTTTAATCGTAATTCATTTTGACAGATTTACATATGCACATCTAACTAAAACAAAAGACATGCAGAAATAAAAGGGTCAAACAGGTGTTCATCACTAGCAGCTTAGATATTGTTTAGTTGAGCTGTGTCGGATTTAACATTTGTAAATGTTAAATCAGCTTCCATATATTTAAACTGCTGTTCATAATCTAATGATACAGCTACTAATGTTAACATTGTTGTTTAACAACAAGTGAATTAGGGTTTTATTTGTGAAATTATCATGACATTGGCAGTCATTGGCCTATAGACGTGGTCATGCAAAACCAGAAAGCGATACTACAGCAATCACCCACATGAAATTGAAACATGCTGTCATTCCACAAGGGAATATTTCAATTTTTTTGTGCATTTCTGGAGCAGGGGATCCTGTTGCATGTCAATGAACTGGGCTAAACATGCATGACAAGTGATGGTGTCCGGGTGGAGGGATGTAAGGGAGAGACAACCCTCTGGTAATGTCTGTGTGATCTGTGTGTAATCTGCAGAAGATGCATGCAATATACCGCCACACCACTTTCTATTAACAAGGCCCCTAATTGCAAGATATACTGAGAAACACATGTTCTAAAAAGAGGAAGAGAAATGGGTGTCAGATGTCAGCAATGTGCAGGCATATGGTTCCTACAAGTAAGGTTACTCAAACTGGAAACAACATCAGAAATATGGTTTACTATTATAAATTTATAAGACTGCACAACACTTCACAACACCTTTTCTTCATTATAGTCACCTGGAAAGCAAAAGAATTTAGGGCAGGTGACCCATCAGTTTCTCTTTGTTTATAACTGAGCCTGTAGGTTTTAAATTAAAATTACATCAGACCTTTAGTAAAATCTATAAAGTGCACAACTAGAACTGCAATAAAAATACATTGAGAAATTATTAGATATAAACTGGACACAAAAAAGAGTGACAAAGCCATAGAAAGCTCTATAATACAGTTCACTGAAGCAAAGGAGACCCAACAGAAAAGCTAAATAAACTCTTCCTTCCTTCCTTCATCACGCGCATGTCCTTCTTCGTGGCAAATACTTGCTTTACTTTCCGATTTCTCACTGAATATCACTCCTTAACATAACTCACTGTCTGCTTTGAATATTTGTCCCAATCATGCAGAAATTTACACCCACTCAGAAACAATTACTACTTGACCGTATATACACTCAACAAAAATATAAATGCAACACCTTTGTTACTGCTCCCAGTCCCCATGGGATGGACGTAGAGACCTAAAATTCATTCCAGATACACAATATAACCATCCCTTCCAAACAGTGGTCACAAATCAGTCCAAATGTGTGGTAGT
The DNA here is from genome assembly GCF_963969265.1 of Rhamphochromis sp. 'chilingali'. Classification (NCBI taxonomy): domain Eukaryota; kingdom Metazoa; phylum Chordata; class Actinopteri; order Cichliformes; family Cichlidae; genus Rhamphochromis; species Rhamphochromis sp. 'chilingali'. The sequence continues at coordinate 39,013,304 of NC_137932.1, read as the reverse complement.
GGGCACATCTGCCATATTGAGATAATCCATCCCACCTCACAGGTGTGCCACATCAGGATGCTGATCTGACATTATGAGTAGTGCACAGGTGTACCTCAGACTGCCCACAACAAAAGGCCACCCTGGAATGTGCAGTTTTTTGCGCTATTGGGGGTCTGGGGACCCAGAACCGGTCAGTATCTGGTGTGACCACCATTTGCCTCATGCAGTGCAACACATCGTCGCATGGAGTCTATCAGATTGTCAATTGTGGCCTGTGGAATGTTGGTCCACTCCACTTCAATGGCTGTGCGAGGTTGTTGGATATTCGTGGGAACTGGTACACGCTGTCGTATACGCCGGTCAAGCACATCCCGAACATGCTCAATGGGTGACATGTCCGGTGAGTATGCTGGCCATGCAAGAACTGGGACATTCTCAGCTGCCATCTGCCCTGAACAATGTGAACCATGATTCATCCGTGAAGCGCACACCTCTCCAACGTGCCAGACGCCATCGAATGTGAGCATTTGCCCACACAAGTCTGTTACGGCGATGAGCTGGAGTCAGGTCAAGACCCCGATGAGGACGACGGGCATGCAGTTGAGCGTCCCTGAGACGGTTTCTGACAGTTTGTGCAGAAATTGTTTGGTTGTGCAAACCAATTGTTGCAGCAGCTGTCTGGGTGGCTGGTCTCAGACGATCTTGGAGGTGAACCTGCTGGATGTGGAGGTCCTGGGCTGGTGTGGTTACACGAGGTCTGCGGTTGTGAGGCCGGTTGGATGTGCTGCCATATTCTCTGAAACACCTGTGGAGACGGCTTATGGTTGAGAAATGAACATTCAATGCACGGGTGACAGATCTGGTTGACATTCCTGCTGTCAGCATGCCAATTGCACGCTCCCTCATTGCTTGTGGCATCTGTGGCATTTTGCTGTGAGACAAAACTGCACATTCCAGGGTGGCCTTTTGTTGTGGGCAGTCTGAGGTACACCTGTGCACTACTCATGATGTCAGATCAGCATCCTGATGTGGCACACCTGTGAGGTGGGATGGATTATCTCAATATGGCAGATGTGCCCACTACCACACATTTGGACTGATTTGTGACCACTGTTTGGGAGGGATGGTTATATTGTGTATCTGGAATGAATTTTAGGTCTCTACGTCCATCCCATGGGGAATGGGAGCAAAAACAAAAGTGTTGCATTTTTATTTTTGTTCAGTATATGTAAGATACCAGTATCACTCAGCAGATCCAATGGTTATTGTTAGAAAAAAGAACATTATCTGTTTGTTATTTGTACTTTAATGGAATACATAATCATTGAAAAGTTGTTACTTTGTCATTTTGTGAATTTATTACTGATTCAATCAAGCATTAGAAATGCCTGCTTGTCACTCTGAGAAATGGATCAACTACTATATTAGTGTTTTCACAGCATCACACACTCTGTGTTAGAACAGTAATAATAGAAGTTACAGCAAGAAAATAATAGCAATGTAGTGGTGTATGAGTTCTTGGCCAACAACCCAAGTCCCAATAAATCACATGCAGGTGATTGCATTTGCAGTGGACTTCACAGCACAGCAGCAAATTGGAAGAGCACCAAATGGGCTAAGTAATAATATCTGACACTCCATTATTTCTACAGTTGTGTTACATCAAAAACATTATTTTTTCCTGCTCAGTTTAATTTGTCTTGGTGCATGGCAGGTTCAGTCATGTAACTGTGGCATATAGACTGTATATACTGTGCCCCATATGAATAAGAGACGCGGCAATACTGCTGAGGATCATGTAGATCAGCTGCAAAGGAAATGCTATAAATCACAGTTTGAGAGGTGCACAGAACAGCAACAAGGAGCAATAACTCACAGCATATGTACTTTTCAAATGTGAATATCATTATTGTAAGTGTCATAAACTCTTACCCACATAATATTTATCTACTCAAGACCTAGATTGTAATATGATGCTCGATTGTCCTACGTCCTCTAACGACACATGGTTAGCGACAAAAGGACTAATTCGCTGATGGACATTTTCTAATACAGATCATAAATCATGAGGCTAACAATTAACAATAAGTAAATAAAGGTGAAAGATTCTTTCCTATTTTTAGGTCAGCAATCAAATTTGACACAATTTTGCATTTTTTGCCAATAAAACTTGTGAACAAAACCAGTTTCCTTTAATTCACTTCTTTCTACTAAAGCAAACATTTAGATGTCACTGGATTAAAGAAAATCATAAGGAGCCTCTTCAAGTAAATCAACAAGGCATTGTTTACTTATTCTAAATATATCTGTACAGACTTATATTCTACTACTATCCTAATAATATGAGAATCCATTAGGATACAGGTTATATAAAGAGTGTACTCTATTCCAGGGGTCAGCAACCATTGGCACGCTAAGGGTTAACTGATGGCACGAGCCCGATACGCAGTGAATTAATCTGAGAAGGTGCATTAAAAAATAAATGGCCGGGCCAGCGGTACACATCGCAAATTAGCTCGCATACACACATTAGTTGTGCAGCTTCTTAATGACAGTATCTTAGCTAACAACCCCAACTACCAGATTCAACTTGTAATTGGCTAAAAATAACTTAGCCTACCGGTGGGAGGGATGTTGCTAGCTGGCAGTTTTTTCAAGCAATGTTGAAATTTCCACATTCTGACACTTCAAATGCATCATGAGCTGTCCGCTCAACGCAGCATCAGCACCGCGGAAATACACGGATACATCCGTAGACTTGAGGCAGAATTCACAGTGCGTTTTCGGGACTTTCAGGTGTATGGACCAATGTTTTTATTTTCTGATCAAACCAGAACCAGTTTTAATGAGCAGTCTGGGTTTGTCTCGCATTAACTGGCTGGACACAGAGGACATCGAAATGCAGTTGATTGAACTGAAAAGCTCGAGTCTGTGGGGGTCAAAGTTTGCAGCTGGAATCCATAGCTGTGCGTGTTCATGGAGCTGCATTTTCACCTGCTGGACATCACTACCTGTAAAGTTTAACTGTCTTCAGAACATTGCAGAAGCCTTATTGACATTTGGCTCAGAACTGTGTGAGCAGATTTTCTCTCAGACGAAGGGCGTCCTCAGGTAACCGTCTGAAGGCTGGACACTCAGAGACCTGTGTCTCTGAGTGGGAGACCAGAGATCACATTAACATGTGTATCTCTGTATCAACAAACATGCCATATTGGCCCAGTTTATTTTTCTTATCATTGTTGTGAGGAGACCATAAATAGCATTTGTATTTTCTGTTGTACAGTTCATTTGCTGTTATGGAGTTCTTGTTATGGATAAAAAGTGTCTTTTTTGTGTGTTTCAAATATAGCTTATAACTATTTCCTGATAGCTGCCAACATCTGCGAAGAAAAATAATTCTATAAAGTTGTTCTATATAGTGTGTAACTGTTAGTATAGAGCGTTATTAAATTTATTGCTAATGCAATCATATGGCACATTGACTTCTGACGAGATTTTAGATGGCACTCATCATCAGAAAGGTTACCGACCTCTGCTCTATTCTAAATGGAAAAATCTGCCTAATTCAGATATTTCCAATGCACAAAATGACCCCAGTTGATACATTTTGGTTGGGGAAGGGGCCTTGACTGACAACTCAAAGGTACTGGCCTTTTCATGAGTCCTTGGGTGGGTCACTGGAAGGTGCCCCATCCGCAGACTCCACTGTCATGTTCACGTACTACATGGGAAATAACAGTGCAAAGCCCTTCTGTTATTAGGCTTTTGTCCCATGAAAGTTTGCCGATAATACAATGCTCGGTCCTGGACTACAGTTCAATAAATAATTTTGTAATTGTATCATCAGTTCTACAGTTTTATGTCTTGGATATTCAGCTGAAGCGAAGAGCTTCCACTGATCACCACCTGGTGGTGAGTTGGATCAGGTGGCGGGGAACGATGCTGTACAGGCCTGGTGTATAGTGCAGGTGCACTGGGAGCATCTTGCAGAGGACCTAGTCTGGAAGGTGCCTGGAGGATCTTAAGAATCATATGGCTCCAGCAAAGTCTAAAAGTCTAGAGATGAGGGGGGTGGCTCACCCATTACTGTGGCTGAGGTCAATGAGATAGTTAAAAAAAATCTGGTGGCTGAGTCATTGGGGTGGATGAGATTTGACCTGAGTCCCTTAAGGCTCTGGATTTTGTGGGGCTGACACAAATTTACAAGAGAGACCTGTTTCAGAAAGCATAATAAAAAATGATAGTTGATTTTTGAATATAAAAAAACCTATAATCTGTCTGAACTGTCTGAAATGTTCCACTTTATATCTAATAAATATAGAATATATGAAAGTTTACTTTTCAGAATTAAATTATTACAAATTTAAACTTTTTTATTTGGGCATAAGTAGAAATCGATGACCTGTGGAGTTTTGGTGATTTTGTTATCCTAAGCCTCCAAATAGAAGAAAGCACTTTTAAAAGAAGGCTGTCTTGTAGAGATTGTAGAAGTTCTTCTAAAGATTGTCAAGTTATCAGTTTTGCTTCTAACTGGTAGAGTCCATGCCATGTCAAATACATAATTATTCACAAATATATTCCCATATAAGTACATTCAAAGGTCTTAAACTGTTGGCTTCAATACTGTTTACTTTTTAGTAAACAGTAAAAGAAAGTGAGCAAAAAGAATAAAAATGACAGAGTGAAACCTGAGATTGACCTTTACCGCTTTCTTAGCCTTCTTTGAAACTGGTATCGCCGATCTTTTCAACAATAAAAGGAGTTTCAACCCTGCTGAGTGCAGCATGGGTCAGGCAGCTAGATTGAATCCAGGGTGTCTGGTTAGTGTTAAAGTTTAACAGAATACTTTAGATGTCTGATTTCACTCAATAGGGCCAGCCGCTACTCTCAGATTGAGAACGCTTTGCGGTAATGCCTTGCAGATATGCTAGTGGGGGAATATACTTACACTGCTGCAATCAGAACTACAGATCATCTTGCATGGGATCGCACAAGTTGCAACACCAAACCTTCAGACCTATAATCCAGGTCCAAGTATAGTGATGTCCAAGTTTCAATATATGCACTGAGGTCATTGTATTCTTCTTCAAAATAATATGATATGAATCAAAGGCATGAGGTACACTCCCAGGGATGGTGTCGCACTAGTATAGAGATGGCATTATTTTTCTTGTAGTAGACACTATGATGATATGCGAGACTCTTAAAACTTAAAGTGCCTTTTGTTTCTTTGCAAATGTGAATCTGAAATTTTTCATCAATTACTCATCAATGAATTCATGTGGCTTTCAGACCCAATGCAATATGTAATCAATTCAACTGGACACTGATCAGGGGTGTTGGTAATAATGGGTTAAGAGTGCAGCGTTGTTCCCAATGCCCCTTAAAAAAACCATGGAAAAGCATTTTAATTTGAACTGCATGCATAGATTCCATACCATAATGAAGACGAAACTGATTGGATGGCTGTTGCACCCCACGAATTTGGTGTTTTATTAGTTTTGTTTTTAATTTATAATCTGTGCACAGAAAATAAACCTTTAGTCTCGTATTCAATAACACCCCATCTTCACATCTTTTGGCTGCCTATTTTGCAACCCTTCCCCCTCTAAACAATCACTCTCACTGCTTCCTTAAAGAAAATCTTTCAAAAAGCTTCTTCTATTCTTGTACTGAAGTGTTCAGTGAAAATTAAAGTCCTTCACTTGAAAACTTCTACTGCTGAGCAGAAAATTTCAACAACCAAGGCTACAGGTGCTGCCGTCTTAAAAAGATGAAGTACAAAGACACACGACCAAGAAAATATTTCAGCTATTCTAAAGAAATGAAAATTTCATTCAAATAACAAAAATAATAATACTTTTTTAAAGAAATCACAGAATAGGTGACCTTCCTTGTTCCTTTAAGTGATGGTGGGTTGGTTGTGCTTTTTGAGAAGTAAGGCCAGCAGAATAATCAAATTAGCAAGCAATATTGTGACCTGCTATTATGTTTAGCTCCAAAGACTGCATGCTATTGCACATCTTTTGAGCAGAACTAGAAAAGATTGTGTGGAAAACTGAATCAGAGAAGGCTTTGCTTTTTTTCAACTGCCAAACAAAAGGGCAACTGTATTACATTTTAAAGTGATACAAGAAAAGACAAATATTACTATTTAAAGCAATACAATACAGTAACTGCTTTACATTTCTCTAGGTGGAATCATTATGCTGGAAATGTGGCCCTTTTACTGTTTAACCCTTTAAGACCTACCATAGAACCAAGTCCACCAGAGCTTATATTATATTTTTACATGCTGTGGAGCCATTTTGGGAGCATTTCAAGTTGCTATACATCAATATGGCCTGCATTTGTATAGCGCTTTTCTAGTCCCTAAGGACCCCAAAGCACTTCACACTACATTCAGTCATTCACCCATTCACACACACATTCACACACTGGCGATGGCAAGCTACATTGTAGCCACAGCTGCCCTGGGGCGCACTGACAGAGGCGAGGCTGTCGGACATAGGCGCCACCGGGCCCTCTGACCACCACCAGTAGGCAAACACGGGGTTAGTATCTTGCCCAAGGATATTTGGCATGCAGCCAGGAGGCAGCCTGGGATCGAACCACCGACTTTCTGATTAATACAACCATTATAGCCCAAACTTTAATAATATGTCTGCATTAGGTGCATAGTAATTACATAAATTGCAAAAAAGTGCAATAAACTACAAAAAAATTGAAAATCGTTTTTGTTTTTTTAACATATATTTCTAGTTAGAGAAATTTAAGAGGCTTATCCCTCAAAACTGTAAATACAAAAAAGTTGCACAAACTAGTTTCCCACCACAGGAAATTTATTTTAAGTGTCTTCATAGTTTTATTTTTGAAATACACCAATTTTCATATACTGCAGGAAAAACGAAAATAAATATTATAATGCAAATTTGCAAAATAACAGCATATGCATCAAAATAAACTATTTCCAGCAGTGCAATATGAGTCCTAAGCATCCCAGAAACGACACAGAAAGTCATAAACTCAAACATAACTTTTAAAAACACAAGTATAGGCTCATAAGGCCCCGATCGTAAAAAACTACATTTCCACAAAATGACGTCACTTCTGGTTTCGGGCAGCTCATGGCAGACATGCGACAGTTCACGCTGATGGACGTAGGAAGTGTTACAAACAGCTGATCGGATCGGCAAAGCGTGTTTCTGGAATATTGTGTTTTTGTTGCTGCAAGTGCTTTTTATGCAGTTTTTGCAAAGCTATATGTGGAAGGAAACTGTGACCTAGGACAAGCTGATGGCATAAGATGTAAGTACAACTCCTCCGGTTTCATATGCAAAAAAAATTATTGCGCTAGCTTACGTGGTTGCAGTGCTACCGGGATTTAAAAATAGTTATGCAAAATGGAGCGTGTCTGTTCCGACCGGCTTTAAAGGGTTAAATTGAGACAAAAGTCTTTTTTAAATGAATTTTTTAGTTAATCAGAAGAAACAATAGAAAGTTTCCTTCATGACTGCCAACTATACATGCACCATGATTGGTCTTCAATGTTTATCACTGGACAGAAATCAATCACTGCTTCACTGTGATTTTTGGACATTACAACTTCTTTCATTTTTTACTTTTCCAGGATTGTGAACTCCACTTACAGTTGCATGACACTGGAGTCAGAGCTCACCTTGGCTGTTCTCTTCCTGCATTGCCGGGCCTAGCGTGGTGCTGCAAGCATAGCCTTCCTCTTCCTGGCTTGGAGTTGTTCCAAGTGGGAAACTGACAGGACGAGAGTTGGTAACTGAACTGGATGGTCGGGAACTGGCACAGTTCTATAAGATATAAGAAAGCAGTATCATCAGCAGCTTATTAATTGCCCATTAGTGATACAAATTAGTTATATATACAATTATCATCATTCTTATGTTGCTGCCTTCTGTATCTATTCCACTTGGCACTCTTATGCATTTAAAATGTTAAAGAAAGGTACTTTAACAGTACTTTCAAGAAAAACTGGAAAATAAATACATAAACATATATTAGGAAATGTGTACTAAACTCAGATGGACGAGTGGTAGATATTTCATGTTAAATTATGCCTTTTTTCCCTTGATTACCCCTCATCACGATTTCGAAAAATCATATAGGCTATTGTTACGTACTGTGTTATTCTTCACACAGTGTGGCCAGCAAGCTAGAGCAGCTGATGCAGAAAAGTAAGTGAAAGAGCTCTTTGTTTTACACCATGCACATGCATCTTCCATCCAGACCAAAATAAACTGCAATCACACAAAACCCACTTATTTGCACGGCTCTCAATTGGAGTTGTGGGGTCAAGGAGGCCAATGACAAGGTTCCAGGGTTTCCTAAGTCTTGTACTGTACTATATCAGACTGGAATGTCTTTTATACCCTGCTCTTCTGTCTTACTGCAAATAGAAAAAGGCAAATGCATGCACTGCGACATGTCATTGTCAGTCACTTTAACCAGCAACATAAATAAATGGCATTTTATTAAAAGTATTTTGAGCAACACATATTTTTGTGCTACCAGATAAAGACAAGAAAGGAAACACCAACACCAAATTCTAGTCCCTTTTTTTTTTTCTTTTAAATTGTAACTTCTACATGTAGCTTCCTATGTCTTGTCAAAACTTGAATTAAGATCAAAAAAACTAATCCACTTCCAATTTATATCTATATTTCAGTGATGTCAGGGGCACGGAGCACTAAGGGGGGGGTTGTTTTTTATTTGGGTCCTACAACTGACAGCTTTATTTCACAAAGCAATCTGGCTGTGAGTGTACAAGAAGGTCAGGGTGGGTCAAGAGGTACGAGGTATCAAACAGACAGGCGACACTGTTCAAAGTGGCTGTGTGTATGTGTGTGTGTATAAAACTGTGCTCCCTGGGGTCAAACAAGAAAACAACGCTGTTTGAGATCCACACCCAAGTAGAGGAAAAGGGCTAAAGAGGTCAGCAGTGGTGGGGAATTAAAGAGGGGATAGTGTGTGATTAGGTTTGGTGGAATTTATACAAGAAGCTGTCAAAGTAGGTGGTTCTCCCTGTGCTTGTGTGGTTTTTCTCCATGTGCTCCAGCTTTCTCCCACAGTTCACAGCCATGTATAGCAGATTAATCGGTCGTTATAAATCTAGCCACCTGCAAATTCTTCAACGATAGCAGACTATAGCAAGACCAACGACTTTTAAAGTTAAATATTGCAACACCAGGGAAAAATGATGTGTTTGTGCCAGACTGTCATACAGTACTGTCTAAAGGTTTCAGCCAACACTCATTTCCACTGAACACTGACGTATGAATCAATAAAGTATTCCAAAAAAAACATTTGAAGCACCTGAAATGATGAACCAGTGATGTGTCTACACATAACAGGAAGAAAAATACTAGTAAATAAAAATAACTTAAATACTTACTGGCAGCAGGAACAAAAATGTTCCAATTTCTCTAAATGAAATGGAAAATACCAAGAAATACTATGGCAAATTCTAAGAGAGCTATTAGCCAAACACTTCGCATATCTTAGCACAGTATGCAGTGTGTCCTTGAGGAAACTAGACTGGTGGGGGTCACAAGTGGCAGGCCTAAAACACTATCTACAGCTGATGAAAGCATGAACATTATGTCCTTAGCCCCTTAATGCCTAATATATCATATACGGGTTTTGTGGGTTTTTGAGACTTTTATATCATTGGTGCGGGTTTTTTCTCCCCTGAAAAAAATAATAGATTGGATGATACATTAAGCTATAAATTATTTAAGAAATAGAGAAAAAAATCCAGCAAAGCCCTCACATAGGCTCTAAGAGATACATATGGTCCTTTATCTCCTGCTCTCCTGTTTGCTGAAGCCTCATCAGACATGGTCTTACTAGAAAATTGACTGTGACGAAACCACTATTAAGAAGTATTACACAAGATAAAGCTGGCTGATGAATCCAAATTTTAAATTGTGGGTTCAAATAGTCATCAATATGTATGGCAGAAATAAACAGGGAGGTATAAAACACGGTGGAGGCTCTGTCATGGTTTGAGGCTGAATTTCAACTGGTGGTGGTAGAGACTGTGCCACCATTCATGGAATTCTAAACACAGAAAAGTACAGTTACATAATCTGGAAAGGTGTGATTGGCAACAGCTTCATTGTTTAGCATAAGAAACACAATGCCAGTGCAGTAAAAGCATAAGAAATGACAAGCTTGCTTGTGAGAGTTCAGGCTGCGTTGAAGAGTAAAGATAGTGAAACCAAATATGCACTTTCAAACTCTGTTTTTGCCTTATATACTTTTTTCCATTTATTTTTGCATATTTCAAGAAATCTCTATACATATTTCCCCTTTTCCTAGCAAAATATAAAGAAACGATGGGTGGATCAAGGTTTTGGCAGAATACTGTGCATTTATACCCTTTGCACTGTTTAGAGACACTACATCAGCCTAGAGATGAAGGCATATTCCAAAAGTCAGTACTGCGGTGGCTTTGACATAACTCGGCTTAGTACTGGCTACGTTTAATGTTTTTACAATAAAGGTATAAGAGGACAATGAAAGCTTAAAATGGTCTTTTTTTAATTTAAATAACCACTTTCAATTCCTAAAATGAATTTATTGTGAATCATCCTTTTCGGGGTAAATCTTCACTCATGAGTAATGCAACATATAAATCCCTCTATCTCTGAAGAGCCATTTGTCTTCAAATGACCCCATATGCAGTAACACGCTGAAGCCTCTTTATCCCTCACCCGGCAAGGCACAATACCCAATCCTATGTTTTACAACAAGGGGATATATAGGGGCATGTGCGGTCATCTAGAGCCAAATGTCTCCTATCTAACCAAAGGACAGGTAGATACAGTATTTCAAGCAGGATTTATGGCACAAGATAGCATTAGCTAAAAACTGTCAGGCAGCGGTGATGGCTAAAAAACGCATTCTGATAGCGGAACCCAGCAGGATTGGAAAATTGCCGCCACAGAGGGGAGAGGAAGCAGTAAAAATGATGGTAGATGGGGGGGGGGGGGCCTCACTGATAACATGAGCAACCAATATATCAGATTGCACCAGGAGGCAAGTCCCCCCCAACCCCCCCCCCCCAAACACACAACCCCATTGCATCGACATGCATACAGGGAGACATGCAGAAAACATTAATTAACCAACTTATTTATTGCATTCCTTTTTTATTATAAGGTGGGTCACATATGTGGGTTAGAATACAGAGAAAGGTGCTGTGTGGTGTGCTCCAATGGGAGCAGAGGCTTTTCATGCACATGCACCTGTGTATGCAATTGGAAGATGAGGTTGGGTATAAGTTTAATGAGAGTTTGTCAAGGCGTTAAGGTTTGCAATCATATGCGTGTCTGACATGTGCATGTTTGTGTGTGCTACAGACTTGTGACTACTTTTAATGTCCTTTGGTTAGGCTATAATCTCCCAAGACGCACACACACCACAGACACACGTGCAGCATCCCACAATTTCAGCCAAACGGCGTCCACCAAGGTATAAATACTGGCCTGACACTTTAATGTCAGGGGATGGCTTGTCCTGGATTAGAAACTTGTAACCCACCGTGGAGCTTGACATTGCTACGATGAAGGTGCTGCAATGGGGAGAGTGAGGAGGGCAGGGAAGGGGGGGGGGGGTTATTATGGGTGTATGTTTGATGTATAAGGGCATCTAACACGGACTGTCGACTAGTGAGCCAATGTACAGAGACTCTTTGTGGCATTGCTGTAGTAGGAATTTTTTCTTTCTTTTTTTCATGAGAAGCAAACGCTGTAAGGAAAATTGAGTCTGTCACACCAGTGTTTATCACACACACACACACAACAGAATAAAGACGTGCACACACACTTGTTCACAGGAAAATGGAAGATTACATACTGAAAAATTAAGCGCTTTTCTCCTCTCCTTGATTCTGTTGACCGTGCTTCGAACCTGAAAGAAAGACACAGAGAATGGGAGCAAAAGAGATAACTGCAGCACACGCTGAATTAAAACAAAATATCTTCCACAGCAAACACCTGCGAGTATGCAAAGTGTAAAAATGGAGAAGGGAGAATAAAATGTGGAATGGAAGGAACATATTTTGAGGGTTAGTTTGCAGACACTGACACGCAGTGGTTGGGATAGTGTATGTGTGTGCGAGAGGGTGCTCCAGCATGTCCCAGCGGCTAATGGGACTTGAAAGTGACACATAGAGCTGGCAAACTAAGGAGACGACTTCAAGCTATCATCTGTCAACACAGAGCGCCGGGACCAACAAATGGGAGCTATTGGAGGAGAAGGGACTGGCCTAGCAGAACAGATTACATTTTTACACTCAGATGAAACAGTGTACTGCACACCTTCATTTAACACATAAAATACCAGACAGAAGTTGATATATATATATATATATATATATATATATATATATATATATATATATATATATATATATATATATATATATATATATATATATATATATATATATATATTTTTTTTTTTTTTTTTTTTTTTTTTTTTTTTTTTTTTTTTTACAAGAACTGCTTTGCTTCGATTACATTTTGCTAATTTCTCAGTACAGTGAAATAAATATTACAGGATACAAAAATTAATTCTTACATTTTTTCTATTCCTATACTTTATTAAACCAACTTTATTCTTTAATTTCTATTGGGGCGCTGTTATTATTTTGTTATTAAAATTTCTTTAACTGTTTACTAACAAAATACTAATAAATAAGTAAATAAAAATAGGTTAAAAAATTGCCGGTAGTTCAGTTATTCCTATCTTCTTCAAAATCCTCTGGTACTTGTGAGAGTGAGCATGTGTATGTTTGCGTATGCGTGCGCACTCTTGTGTTTGTGCCCTCTGTCAGCACTAACTGTAAATTTGTATCGGCTGGGCACTTATCACTACAGCCCATCCCAGCCCGGCCCACAACGTTAGTGAATATGCATTATGGCTTATGGCTTCATTAAGTCACGCCGTGTTATAAATTATGACACCACAGTGAACGCATACACACGGTCTCAGAGACAGCATGTGTATGCAGAAGATGTTTTGCATACGTACCACTGCTGAAGGGCGACATAATGAAGAGAGCCTAAGCCTCGTGACAAGGCAAAATCAACAATGCCAGCATTGCGTTTCAAAAGCCCTTCTATTATTTCTGACAAGATACTAAGGAGGTCGTCAACACAGTGCAGATGTTGGATAGACACTATCTTAACATTATTTTAATGGGCAAAATGAGACGCGAGGGTTTCACTGATCTCAAAAGCAGCCAGTGAGCTGAGGCAATTACATGACACAACTTAATTAATCATTTGACAATGAGGGGAAGGGCATTGTTTTAGATGATCGTTATGCGTTTAAGGGGTTTGCGCACACTCAAGGTTTCGCAATGATGCAAAGGATGCAAAGCATGGTTTCCCATGTAAATGGGTGCTAAGCGATTACCATATTAAAGCAGTCTGCCCGACAACACCTGCCGACATCCTTGGAGCTGATGGAAATAAAAGGTCATCAAAGAGTGGGATTACAAGGTGACCACCAAGGAAAAGCTAATTGCAATGAATAATGGAAAGCTACTGTCAGGTAATTAGCAATTAAAACGATACATTTTGAGGGTAATAGCAGCAGATGTAGTCTCTCTTCCATACCATACACAATTGTAATTATTCAGCCTAGAAACCGGCTTCATAAATGGAGCATGTCCTGACTTTCAGGCACTAGTTAATTCACCACCTTAAGAATATCAAAGCGAAATCTCCTGACACAGAGGCGGTTAGACTCATCTGTTTTAAATGTTAACAACTAACAGCAACTTTGCAAACTTTTTACACACAGTGTGCTCACTGTGTGTTTTGTGTACCTGCCATGTGCTATACCAGCTGTCGCTGAAAGTCCCTTCCAAGACAGCTTTTGAATGAATCAAAATGCCAGGACACCGTATATCCTGCCCACAGGATCCTTACAAAAAAATAAATAAAATAATAAAATTTTTACCAAGCAAATATTTTCTTTTAAGGGGTCACGAAGGCTGAAACCTAAAGCCAACGTTGCCAAGCATCACAATCTGGAGGAAAAAGTAGAAACAAAAGAAAAGCTCCCTACTCTTCGAGAGGTGATGGCGGGGTCAGTGGGAGCAGATGAAATAATCACTCAGTTTTCTGTTTTGTTTTGTTTCCCCCAAATTTTACCACAACAGTGAGGTCCTCTTGAAAATCAAACCTGAAGAGGAGCTGCTCACAAACCACGAGGACCTCAGGGTCAAGGACAGCATGAGTGTAAGAAAACAAATTCCCGAGCACTGAAAAGCCACTTAAGCAAGAATGCTATATTGATGTATTTTACAGCGCGAAAGGTCATCCCTCCCTGGCTCTGCATTGTCAGTACGTCGCCTATGACTCAGGGACGCTGCTCTCGGCGCTCTCGAGAAGAAAGGAGGGAGAAAACAAAATGGAAAAGGACAGAAAACTCGAGATGTTCTCTTTGATGGTCAGCAGCCAGGTGATAATGACAGAAAGCTGAAATAAAAGAGACTGAAGAAAGAGAAATAGAAAAGAGCAGTGGAGGACGATGGACTAATGACCAATGACCTTGTGTATTCAGTCAAAGAAAAGCCTAACAAAAAGACAGCGTATATGTGTATTCACCATAAATGAATAGCAAGCCGCAGAAACGGTGTCTTAGATTTTGCTTCGTATGCTGCATTTACATTCAGATTTACAGTCTTTTCCATTTGCTTGTTGCTTTCTTTATTTTTGCACATTTTTCAGACTTTTGAATTTTAAATTTTCACATGCAACTTTGGAAGGTGGGCCTAAGTTTAAACGCAGCATCACCTATGCAGACTTTACAAAGAGCCACAGTTGACCAAGAGTGATTTTTGTGACATGCGACTCAACCATTAAATCACAACTCTCCGTCTAGACGCTCAACCATTCTCCACCCCCGCACAGCTATGGTTTGGTAAATGGTAATAAGGCAGTAAGATTGCATTTTATCACCCTTCATTCTATATTGTTTGTTGCATATTGTCCCCCCACCACCACTACCTTTTTTTTTTTCTTTCGGTTCAATTACGGGTACTGCTTGGAGCCCTGCAAAGCCCTGGCCAGCAGCTTTGTCAGGATGCTAAATGGAGGGCTGTGAGTTTAAAAACTTAAAGAGGCAGTGAAATATTAGCCAATGTGGGTGAGGAATGAGTGGCTGA
The DNA here is from genome assembly GCF_963969265.1 of Rhamphochromis sp. 'chilingali'. Lineage (NCBI taxonomy): Eukaryota > Metazoa > Chordata > Actinopteri > Cichliformes > Cichlidae > Rhamphochromis > Rhamphochromis sp. 'chilingali'. Next base: position 38,998,105 of record NC_137932.1, on the reverse strand, counting down.
GAACTGCAGCGTGTCAGTGTTAAATGGTTGGACTCAGATGCATATAAGTTAGTCCAAGCATGAAGGGCAGTGGGACGCTCGCATGGAAACGATGTCCCCTCCCCTCCTTCTCATCCCTCTACCCATCCATACACACACACACACACACACTCTGGCGCACCCCACCCACACTGATTTTAAGCAAGGAGCCCATCAGAAACTTGTCATTTCTCTCATTCACTCCAACAGCCTTGAGACACAATGCAGACTTACCTCTGTGTTGTACACCCCATATATCAGAAAGATGAACAGGCCCTGTAAACACAGACAAAGAAAGAGAGAAAGGGAGAAAGAAAGAAGAGGAGGACAAAGTTGTTACACCTGTTTTCTCTCTTATATTTTTATAAAAATAAAAGAAGAAGAAGAAGAAAAAAGATCAAAACTAATGCAGGTAAGGTTGATTTGAAGTCTATTCTAGTCGCACAGAGCTGAATTAGACTTTAGTCGGAAGTAATGAGGAAAGAAGTAGGACAACTTCTCCAAAGTGGGCCACCTCTGTATAAAGCTCAGCTTGCATTTGTTTCGTCTGCAAGACTTCTTCCTCGTTGCAGGCTGCGCTAAGCCATCAAAGGCTTCAACCCAAGGTTCCACACAGTTTTATTGAAATAGAAAATCTCAAGTGCCTATATTCATACTGTGTTCTCTGACATTAAAAAAAAACACAATTATATGATTGAGTATTAACAAATACACACAGAGCACACGCATTATGTAAAGAAACAAAAAATCTGTGCTCATAAATCTACGCAAATAGCAAGAAACGAGGCAATAAAGACAGCATTAACAGTGGCGTCTATTAAAACACACTCACATGTACACAGCCCCACACTCACACACACAGAAAGAGAGCAACCCGGGCCAGACGAGACCATCAAGGAAAAACCATTGGAGGAAAGCGGAGAAAGAAAGAGACAGAGGGAGCATAATGAAAAAAATGGCACATAAAAGAAGATATTTCATGTTCACAACACTCCACGGCTAGTACCCAGGGCCCAAGAATGCCATGCCCTTGGATGCATAAAGGCTGCACTTTTGGTCACAGAAAAACAGCTATTTTTCATTCCGTTTCATTGTGGCATCCACTGAATGTACAAGCTGTGCATTCGCCTTCGAGCCATAATGTAATCCTGATGCCTCAATGAAAACAGTGAGAACAACATTCTCAGAACACTGATTGAACCGTGCCACAAAAGATGTACCGAGAAAAATGAAAAGGCAGTTAAAATCCTATAAATTTCAAGGCTGATAGATATGGTAGATTCTTTGATAAGAAAACCGCTAGCACAAAAAAAAAAAAAAAACTTTTAAAAGTACATCTCTCTGCTTTCACCGCAACCAAGTACGTCTCTGTTGCTTCATCTTTAAACCAGGGTAAGGACACATCCCGAAGACAGGCAGGCACAACCTGCCCAATGCATCAATCAAGCTGAGTTTGGAGCATCCAATTTTTGCCCGAGGAAGATCTCGATGCATCACCATTGACAACATGATTTGGGGGCCCATTCGGAGTGACAGGGCGACAGTGGCTGACGATGATGACCTCTAGGCCAAGCTACTACAAATTCACCTGGCCGCATTGTCCTCCGGGGACTGAATTGCCCCGTCTGTCGCGCAGGCTGGTGACACCTTGCGTACAACTGACAATTTCTCTTGTCTGCCATTCTGAAGACACAACAAGGAATTGCACACCGAGATCCGTCTGCTACATACTCATGTGAAGTGGCCAAAAAATAGATACAAGAAAATAAATAAATAAATAAATATTTCCATAGCACAGTGTGACCATGAGAGCATAGGTGAGGTTGGTGATCTGATAACAGTGGGTGAGCTGAGGTTTCTGGTTTTCAAAGTGCATCCCATAGCTTATACTTTAACTACCCGATACACAGGAGTAATGTTAAAAAAAGAGCAGCGCCCACAAAACCTTGTCTTCACGTTAAATAAATAAATGAATCAACGAATGAAGGATGAGACTGTGTTGTTTTCCAAGTGTGACAGCAAGATCATCTTTTCATCTGTTATCATCTCTGCTCCAATTTACGAGCATTAGATGACACTCAGCCATCGAGCTCAAAGAGACTGGACTGCAAAGGTGAAAGGCTACTCTAGATATATGCCAAGCCTGGACGTTTTTCAGCAGTTTTTCTTAGCAGTCAATTGAATCTATACACTTACTGGTCACATTGTAAGGCACTAAAGGGACCCAAAAGTGTGCCAAGAAAATATCCCACACACCATTTCGACACTACCACCGGTGTGAACTATTGATAAAAGGCAGAATGGATCCAGCGTTGTATATGGCAAATTTTGAGCCTAAAATCTGAATGTTGCAGGAGAAATGACCATTTATCAGACCAGTCTTCCTGTCTTCTAGTCTTTTGTTTAGCCTGTGTGAACTGTATCAATTCCCTCTGTTTCAGGGATGGGGTGCTCAGAGATGCTGTTCTGCAAACCTTGGTTGTAATCAATGGTTATTTATATATAGTTATCGTTTCCTTTCTATCAGCTCAAAGATATAGTTCTTTGGGGAAAATGCTCGTTTTGAACTTCAGCAGGGCATCCTGAGCATGTCTGCATGCCTAAATGCAAGTTTGTGGTAAGAAGCAGTTTAACCTTAGATGTGCGTGATGAAGTGGACGGTGAGGGTATATTATTTAACGTCGGCTAGTAAAAGGCTTTTGAAAAGTAAAGAGATATGGTTTTTTGTCATTTTTTAAAAAATAATATGGACTGACTCTAAATGCACATCACTCGCGATGTGAGATAGAATTGTTACTATAGGGCTGTATTTGGGGTGTCTGTCCTTCTGCTGATAAATATATAATAATTAGACCTCTATAAGGTAAAACGTTAAAATCTCTGATGTCCATTGAGAATTATTTAAAAGCACAAGCAAAGTGTTTATCATGTATGTAAACTCAGCGTGGCTCCATACTGTTTGCACACACAGACACATGCACACATGTTAGCAAGCACACACACACACTAACAGACAGTGGGTGGTTAATTTGCAACACATACTCCATTGTATTGCATTAGAATTGCAATTCCCAACTTATTGTTGCAATTTGATTATCATGTTTTTGATCATTCCTCTTATTTGTAATTAATCTTTTGTTGTGCAGTGAACAAAGTGGGGAGAACATAGTGTGCACATTAGGAAAAAATGATCTATTAAAATCTAATTGAGTTAAAAATAAGTGGCAGCGCAACAATAATGACGGATTGTTTAAAATGTTAATTCATTAATATTATCCCTAAAAACAAACAGACGGGAAAATGGGGCGCATTATTTAAATGCAAGCGTGCCTTTCTAAACTCTGCCGCATTTCTTTTGAACTCTGCAGAAAACGCTACAAATTTATGCAAAGAACGAACACAGTTGCTTTCAAAGTATTTCCATACTGTACATCAAACAGGGGAGCATAAATTAATTAGCATCTCACTAATTATGGAACAATTGTATGTTTAAAAAGTTACTGTGTTTGACCAAAAACACCATTGCCTCAGAGAGATGTGCTCTGCCGCAGTGCCGGGCAGGAAAGTGCATTTGTGTAAACGTGCATGCGCGATCCTACTTATCAGAGATACTGAGAGTTTTGTCTGGACAACAGAAAGAACAAATGAAAGTCAGACATCGATTTACTTTCAAGAACTCTGAGTCAAGCCATTTAAAGCGGCTAGCCCTGATATTGTTTACTACTGGCTGTTTGTGATGTCGACAACCTCCTTTGGAAATTTACCTCTGTTGTCCTTGCAACTCACTCTTCGTAAAAGCATCAGCTGAGTGCATTAAATATTTAAGGTGAGCCATTAACCGCTGGTTATACTTGTAATAAAAGCTTTATTCCTGTGTTTAAGTGTCTGCTTTGTAAGAGAATATATTAAATGAAGCTTAACTCCCTCAAATGTAAAAAAAAAAAAAAACTACAGATCTTTGGCAAATACAGACGTCGTTTTTGCCTATCTGCATGAATTAAGACGGGCAACTCCTGCGTTATTAGATAATAAAGCAGTTCGAATTTCAGATAACAGATTCAGGTGCCAGAGAACAGATCTGACTCTGGGTTTTTTCACGTTTCACAGTCATTTGATTTTATGACAAGATAAAATGAATGAGCTGGTAGCAACTGATCGTTTAGCTCAATAATATTTTCTACAGAATACAAGGTTGCTGATGGACAGTGTACAGTGCGGTACGACAATAGTTCAGCAAGATAACACAAGACAATTATTTAAAACATAACTTACACACTGGCTGACCACTAAAGGCTGATACAACTTGTGCACACAACTTCTCCTATTGTTTTAACTTGATTGTGTTTAATTGATCAACATGATCAATTAAACACAATTTTCACATTTTCAGGTATTTTCAGTCTTTAACACTGAGAATTCATCCCTGCATATGTTCAGCAGTGACACAAATCTCCAACCTGAATACAAACACTGACCACTTTTAAATTCCCTACAACAGCTCCAAGTTTCCCAAGCACATACGCTGTCCTCATTTTGACAGTAAGCCTACTGCAGGGAAGGGTGTTTTAAAAAAGCCACTTTCTCTTATAACAAAAAATAATAATAATTATACTATTTGTTTATGGCATATGCAATGTTGAACCCTTCAACCTCTCAAAGAATTCCCAGAGAATAATCCCTCTACATTTCTCCCCTCACTTACTATCAGCGCCCCTATTTCCCACTTCCATCAACCTCCCCACGTGTGTAGAGAAAGGAAGCAGAGAGCTGGCAGGTAAAAATCTCAAAAAGCAGTAGTTTTATGGCACCGTCCTTGGGAAACAAATTTTCAATGTACAGATATGAAAACTATGATTAAGGTGGAAGGGCAGTGTCTTGGCAAGGGGAGAGGGGGTGGCAGGGTAGCTTTTTCTTTCTCGCTGGAATGTATTGTCTCAGTCAGCCCAATGCTCCCTGTAGTATGAGAAGGAGCTTAAACGTTAACATGAGATATAATGACAGGGAACTCTGCTGTTCTGTCTGCTTGTTATATTGAAAAAAGAACCAGTATGGCTGCAATTTTGTCATCCTCCTTATTATTTTTACTTAGTGGTACAAATGACTTGCAGTAAAACAGATCTATATACAATAGATGTGTAAATTTTCAGCCAACCCCTTTTTAAAAATATTTTTATAACCGTGGTCTTGAGCAATAGTTTCTATGATTTCTATAGCAGTTTTTCTTTGGACATTGGCTGCTTTTTCACTTATTTTCAATCCAGTCATTGTACCTGATAACTTCCAGCTGTAGTTTTTCTTTTTAGTTAAGCCACTTAACACTGACCTGTGAATCAATAAAGCATAAAAAGGGCACCTAACTCAAAAGATGAACCAATGTTCTGTCTAGACATAAAGACAATTTAGGAAAGAACCAATTTAAAATTGTATCTTTAGGGATTTTGCTACTCTCAACATGTCACAAAAATACATTTCTTGTGTCGCATCTATAGAAAATGCCAAACGTGACATTTTGACAGGAAAGAAAGCTTGCCTATGAGTATCTGCCTTGCAAACTGTACAGTATTTCCCATTTTCCTAGCAAATTATAAAAAATGAGAAGCTTAGTCTTATGCACACTACTGTATACAAAATTTAATATGTTAATTTATAAGACAAGTAACAGGGTTTTTTTTACTTTAAACATTTGATTCTCCTTTGTGAATATTTCTGTATCTCTATTTTTGCAATAGAGATGCATAAAGAAAAAAACTTCTAGTTCAAAGTTTCGATCCCAGTATTAGAAACAACAACAACTGAAGACCACCACCTCCACATCCCCTCAGTGAATTCCAGAGTCACTCTCTGCCAGAAACGAGAGCCTTTTGAACAAGCTGGGCCCGACGTCAAATATCCTCGCCTAAATTCAAACACACAGAGACACTTTTCACAAATAGAGCTATCCGCATCTCCACTTGGCAAAAAAAGGGGAGGAAAAATTCTGCCCTCACACCTGGTAATCATTAAAGAAATGAGAGACAGAAGAGGTTAAAACACCGTGATGGGGGGAAAAAGAAAAGAAATTCACACTTCTGCGCTGGGACTTGCTAATGTCTCTGACCCCTCCACACATAAACAGTTTAATTAACATGTATACATAACTTTCACTTTAACTGTTCATGGCATGTCAAATCAAAGTGTCTGTCAAAGCTGTGAAACAAGGAGTTGATACTTTGCAGGCCCTCGGTTTGAATCCAGCTCCACTCAACTGCTCCAGCTGGAAAGAGATACTGGCAAGAAGAAGTGAAGGCAGGCAGACAGGGCAGGTAGACGGGCAGCCTGCCACTCTGTCAGTTTGAGGTAAACACCGCCCAATAAATGCTTTGTAGCACCCAGAACTGCTCAAGATATGAATTAGAGAAGATGCTTGAAGTGGAAAAATAAAAGTCAAACCAAACAGGTTTTTAAGATTTGGGTGGCATCACATCTTTCAAGCTGAAATTGCTCGCCTTTGCAGCAAGTGAGCACCGTATTCATTATGGTGCAAACTCAGTCCACCCTACTGTAAAGATGGCTGTGAAAATAAATCATCACACTCTCAATCATCTTAAAGTTGGCCTCTGTTGTGCACAAAAGCATGACATCAACCATTTATAGAGAATTTGTACAATTGAAAAAGATTGTTAGGTGCAAAATGCAACCAAATACATCCAGTCCTGACAACTGGAATAACCTAAATTTTGATTTGGGTATGTGCCAAAGTTTTCTTCCTGTTTCTTTCTCACTGCACATTATTAGAGAAAGTGGAAAAGTTATTCTATTAAAAAAGAGCCCTTAGGACTCCCTGTTTCTTTCCCCATACACACATCCAGTCAGTCGGGCTGTCACGTTGAGGAGGGGACCCCCCAAGCCAGCCTGCCTCCACGGGGTGTGTAGCTGCAGAGGAAAACTGTCAGTGTTCGCACACAAACAGGCACACAGTGAAGCCAGCAGCAACACCAGTGCTGGTGTGCGATGGCTCAGGAGAGGAGGGAGAGTTATTAGCTTAGCCCTGAACCACCTACTTAATATAGGGGCCGGCGGTGATCGCTAACAGAGCCTGGCAGAGGTGACAGCTTTTGGCCCTGCTTGAGGAAATCCAATTGAAAAGCAGCCAAGAGGAACAACAAGCCCGAAACAGATGTTGCTCGCTACCACCAGTGCAACTTGGGTACACACAACCCAGCGGCAACAAACCGCGATGGCAAAACTGACACACAAACATACACACAACGGACACAGAGTGGAGCGCACACGCTTACACCACAGAGCCACATGAAACTGTGGAGGAACAAAATTTACAAAGGAAAACATCAGCAGCAGCAGATGTCTACAAGGACAGCAACAAGGAGCGATTTGTACGTTTATTTTTAGTTTCTATACTCTCTTTTTTCTTTCATCACTTTTCTACAGAGTGGCAACTACAGTTTAAATATATTTAAAGAGAACAAATCAAGAAAAAATGGAGCAGAGGCCAAAACAAAATCTTTCTTCCTAGACAAGAGACCCACCCAACAATCCATCCATCCATCTATGAATCCCTTGTCTTTTCTTTTAAGAACGTCTGGTAAGGCGTCCTAGTGAAAACACAGGCCTTCATATTATTAAAGCGCTTTTGCTCAAGTATTAATTGAGTTTGGCAAGTCTGGCCACACTTAATCCTAATAACGTTCATTTATTTTTTCCATCACCGCTACTGGGAAAAAGGGCAAGGAAGAGATGGGGAGAGCGAGAGATAAAGAGAAAGGGGGAGAAAATGGGCAAAAATCAATTGTGACATATCTTTATTACCACTCGATGACAAATGACGGCACATTTGCCATTGCTCTGGCATTGTGTCAGTGTGTGTCATATTGATTTTACATCAGATGGACGAACGTTATTGATGAAGTTCCAGAAAAACAGATGACCGCCCCATTTGAGTTGTTTTTTTAGCGTTTAAATAAACCAGGATGACAGCAAATTAAGACAGTAATTGTCACATGGCAGATCTCTCCTTTTGCTTTTCCGACAATTTTTCTTTAATATAAACCAAATTTCGAAGCATTTGCGGAAACCAAGCCTGCCACGAGATCAGCGGGAGTTGGCAACTACACCCTGAACCTGATCACATGGAACACATGTGGGAATGTAATGGAGGAGCGGTACAGAGAGCACGAGAGCGAGAGTGAACTGTAAACAAACTAGCTTTTAAACAAGACAATTTCGAGTTGCGTGTCTTGGGCGCCAAGAAAAACACAGCCACGGAAAACTGATACAAACTTTTAACACATGGGTCAAAGCGGGAGTCTTTGAACTGCCGAGGGAAAGCCGGCCGCCAGTGCAGAAAGCTGTTTAATTAAAAATACTTAGGTATTCAACAGGCCTTTTTGGGGCGCCCTCTTGTCAAATTGTATGTGAGCCTGCTGTCAATCGTTTTTTTAATTTCACAGTTTTCCGCTGACAAGGGGGGGGGGGGGGTCAGATGGGAACAAGTTCTCCTAAAAACAGCAGCTGGATCCTGGGTAAATTTAGAGAAAAGGCCACTCACAAATATAAATCTGCACAGTCGGTTGCAGTAACAGACATAATACCATATTAGTGTATATACTCTTGAACCGTATACTTATACAGAATTAGACACAGTAATATGTTGGACCTGGTATTAAAATACCATTAGAATTACCACCAAACTGTGGTTTGGTGGTAATTCATAAACATGTAAGCTTCTTCCATTTAAACTGCCTTCAGAATATAGAAGGTACCAGATATTTTGCAGAGATTTGCAATCATAGCATAGATAAATTATATAATTTATGATATATACTGTTTTATTGTAGAATATTTGGGGGAAGGACAAATAGGTGACGTCTTTAATGTGATGTCTTTTTAATTTTTCAAGTCAGAAGGAGTTCACATTAACAGACAACATAATCATGTACTGCCAGCCACTTATTTTCGTGTGGCATTGAGGAGCTGGAAAGGCATCACACACACACACACACACACACACACACACACACACACACACACACACACACACACACACACACACTTCCAATATACCACCACAAGCACAGGCACTCTTAGTGGCTTCCAAACAGTAATTGCACTCTTATGTAAGTACAAGCAAGCTCAGAATCAAAGTCAAGTGTCTGGAAGTTGAACACCACCTGAGCCTCAACTTACCATTTTTCCAAAAAAGTGTGCCAACCCTAATGGGCCAAAATACGTACCATTATGTTTTTGTTTGTTTGTATTATTTATTTTTCTATAAAGAGTGTACGCTTTGCCTAGAGAACTATGACACATTTGCCCTTGGTCTATTGTTCTTGTGCCGGTGCGCGTTCGACTTATTCATATGCATACATTCGCGGGCATGAAAACAGTTTTAAAGCACCTGAAAGGTACATTGGAACCTGCAAACAAACAACTCTTACGCATGCACAGTAACATTTGAGCAGAATACTTTGTGCAAATTGCACCACTGACAAGACCGTGTTGCAGTGCCCTTGACTAACAATGACAAATGGATGCAATATGCAAAGTCTGAACAAGTTGCTTTTGGGTGCAAAATAGGAAAAACGTTGCTCCGGGTACCATTATGGGATGCGTTTGCTATGCTGTTTCTCAACTAAGGTGAGCCCAGCCGAGGTTAATGGCACGTGTTAAGATTGAGAAGTGTAGGTGAGTGATGTCTGTCGAGAGAAATCAGAGAGAGCGAGACAGAAAGATGGACCTTCTTTCTCTCGTTTAGACATGTGAATTGCCGATTGGTGTCTTGCTTGCTTCATTATCTATTATTATGCCGAATCTGTGACCTTGTATTTGTAAAGGACATAAGTGACTAAAGACACATTAGCAGCATATGAAAAAATTATGTGCTCTAAAAACCTATAAATTATTTTTAACTAATAAGTCGTTTTCTATCCCCGAGACTCTTACTGTCATGTTTTGTAAATAAAGAAACAGAGCAATAAAATAAAAGTAATACATCTAACTTATAATGTAGTGTCCTTACAAAGCAGCAGGAGCTTCACATACCTACTGCATTTCCATCAATCTGCTGTCAATCTGTCACACATCTGATAAAAGTGGAAATAATTTCATTTTTTAGGATGCAAAATATTGGTTTTATAGTGTTTTTTTTTTTATTTGCCTAAATTAATACATACATAAATCAATAGCTCATAGAAATTAATTATTAAACCACTAAGAGTTAGTAACACCCCAAAAATAAAAAATAAAAAATAGAGAGAAAAGGACAATAAGAAAGAGTGTCTAAAATAATGTGTATGTGAGTGCATGAGTGTAACCGCTGGGTTTGTAGTTCTGTTTCTGCGTACACCTACCCAACATAATCCCACTTCTGTGTCTTTCTGTATTCATCCGCCTGTCTGTGTTTGTGCACGCGCATACACATGCGGTACAACACCACCGCGGTGGCAGGGTGCATCCATCATGATAAACCGGGAGACTCGGCGACTGTCACATGCAATCACACTTCACTACGGTTCACAGGACTTCAAAGTGAAAATGAATGATAGCTCATCGACATGAAGACTTCATATATCTTCTTTTTTTTTTTCTTGCTCTTTTCTGTCTTTTATTTTTGGGAAGAGACTTGTATCTTTTCTCCCAGCCCCCCTTCGTTGTGAGGCTAATCGTTTTTGCCCATGGCTGGACGCACAAGTTAAAAATAAACAATAAAAAAATACATTCTGCCCACTCAGTTTGTAAGAGAATCTAAATGAGTAACACAGATTTTCAGAAATAAATTCAAAGTTTGCTTGTCCCACAAATTGCATTCATGTAAAGTGTGAGTAAAGCTGTAACAGACTTAAAGCTGCAATAGGCGTTGTATGGCCACCAGGGGGCTCCAAGAGTACCTCACCAGTGCATTCTGTTTGTCGTGATGTTAATTGGGTTAACGAGTTCTTTTATTTCTTTCTTTTTCTTATTCTGTGTTATTTCCTGTTTTGTTAGGAACATGTCACCTTCCTTTTATGTCTTGGGTGTTGATTTTTTTCTTTTTTATTCAATTTTTGGTTTGGTTTGTCTTTTTGACATCATCATTACACCATTGTTACTCTTCTTTGCTCTTTTGCGTTGGTCTGAGTTGAATACATTTTGCCATCAAAGTGTGACTGCTGGGATCAGCATGCCCTCCAACTTGTTTTGACTGACATTTTTCCACATGGACATTACAAGCAAGGATCTATAAGCCAACTACAAGCAGACTAGAAAATAACGCATTAAGAACAACTACACCAGTGGTGTCGGCTGCTGTCCATTTGCATTTTTGCAATCAGGTAACCCCATCCTTACCCTGCGCTGCTTAATGCACGTATCTGGCAGATTACTGGTGCTTCCCAGTTGTTTATCTTGCTGTGTGCCTTCCCCTGTGCCCTCATTACTTTTGCTTCCTTATTTTTTGGTTATCTACTTGGACTCCTTCTTGATTTCCTTTGTTATCACCTCTTGTAATTTTATTTACTTCTCTGCAGTCGATCCTGTACATGATCCCAATGTCCTGCACTTGGTGTTTCCCCTGTGAACATACCAATATTACTTTATCAAGCCCTGCTGACATATCGATAAACATAATCCTACCTTGCCAACATGAGCATCAAAGAAAGTGTCTGCATCCCTGACTTGTTTAATCATTTGTTATGTTTGGCTATTAACCAAGCAGCCACCATTTATCAGGTAACAGTAATCTAAGTTACTGATTACTAATAGTAAAAACAGTGTTTCAAGCGAAGCAAAGCATAAAAATACAGATACAGCTTTTAAACTATCAGTATTTGTTAACCTCAGTGAGCACTTGAAAACATAACCCATGCATGAATTGCTGCACTCTGGGGATTCAAACCCTTGACCTTTGCAACTCCAGAGGAGCTTATTTTAGAGACCGCGCCACTGGGGGACGTGGCTTTCAACTCACGTTCTCACAAGTTCTCACAAGTTCTCACAAGCTGAAGCAATGATGCTGCGTTTGCAAAACTGGGCTCTGTTTGTTCGTTTCAATGTAACAAGCATCCAAAGGGAGAAAATTTACAAAGAAGATGCGTCATGCATGCTTCCATCCCAATGAAGCCTTGATGACAATGCAGAGAATGACAGCAATATTTCAGTTTGAAAGTTAATGTGAACAATGGCAAGTATTAAACTTGTTAGATTTGTAACTGCTAAAAAGTCAACTGAGACGCAATAATGCCAACTCTCTAACTGCTTCAGCGCAGGCAAGGGTAGCTTTTAATCTAGTAATGACTCTGAAATGACAGTATGCTTAAAAAAAAAACAAAAAACTAAAGATCCTGGTATAGACCTCCTCGCCTCTCCCTCTCTCTCTCTCTCTGCACTCTGTCCCAGGCTCTGCTCTTGCTCTCTAAGCTGTTTGATTGGCACATGCTTTCACTTAATGAGGGATAATTACTAAGGAAAACAAGTGGGAGAGCACATCTGCTCAGTGTAAAAAGAAGTCCAGGCCTGGTGCAATCTGTCAGACAGGGCTTTCAGGTTGTGTGTGTGAATGCCTTACCCACCTTCAGCAGCCCCCCAGTCCTGCATAAACCCTCCAGGACCCTCCCTACACGCCGTCCCGACGAGAAGCAGATTAATATGAATCAGCATGTGGCTGTAAACACTCGACGGGAAGAGTGTATATCTATGTGCGTTGACATGCATAGGAAATGACCCGGAGTATCTGTGGAGGACTGGCTATGGGCCACGGCAGGAAGGGCAAGAGGCCAGTGGGGACATCAACATCCCAATCAGTGTCCTGCTGCCAGAGCTGTTGTTCTCCAGCTCCTATCGCACTGTTTTGTTTGCTTTTACACAATGCTACACTGTACTAGTAGTAAAATACTCAGGTAGCTGCAATTCTTCCCAGACACATCCACATAGTGCTCATAAATCATCTCTGCTAAACGGTCTCTTAATGACCTGCCTTTGTGTACAGTTAGAATGGGAACTTGTCATGTTTAAATTGTGAAATTATAATTTACTGTATTACTCAGTGAAACTGAGTTGCCAGATATTAAAAATTTTGACAGAATATTCTGTAGGTTTAATTTGTAATTTGTACTTCACATTCTTGATTACAGCTACTTAACAGAAATAGTGGCAGCACACATACATTAGCCAAAATGAGGAGAGAATTCACATGCTACTTTTCAAGCAAAAAGCACAGGGCAGCTTTGGGTAACCTAGATCAAATCATTTCATTTTATCTGCCTTATAATTTAACACAAAGTCGCTCCAGATGAGCACGTTGTGTGGCAAGTGTGTGACCCATTGGTTTGTCACTCAGTGTAATCGCTAAGGTGTAATCAATATAAATTCACCTATAATTAACATATATTTTATCTATCCGTTTGACAGCTTCAAAAGTTATCAAATATTTTTTTATTCTATTTTAAATACATTTTTAAAAATGAGGATTTTTTTTTTTTAATTATCACATGCAAACTGGATCTGACGTTTGACAGCCTTTTAACCTTCCGACACTTTTGTCCACCCTTCATGCCCCCGCCTCGGCAGCTCCTTACCACCCACCCACTAAAAGAACAACAGGGTTTTGCTTTCTTGCCCTGCACTGACCCAGTTCCCACTAATTACCCACAAAGTATACATCAAAGCCGGGAAAATCTACAGATCTGCGACAACGAGGCAGAGTAAGAAAAAACAGGACTATCCCCAACCTAGTCACCCTGAGCTGTTACCGATACAGCCGCGTGAGTTTGTCTGTATTTTTGTGCATGCGTGCGAAGTGGTGTTAGCCGATACAAAAGGCACGACGGTGAACTTATAAATAGAACGGTCATTGTTTCGACATGGGTAATTTCGGGTGTCGGAATTGTTCCTGACACTGTCAGCTGTGTGGCTTAGCTGAGGGGGAAGGCGGCAGGGGTGATGGATGAGTGAGGTCATGAAGTCTAGAGTCAGCTGATGGGATAACATGCATATACACACAGAAACAGAGAAATAAATATTACTAATAGCATCAAAGCATGGAATCAAATACAAACTATAACATGCATTAAGGCCATTGAGCATAATTGCACTCTTTTTTTCTCTTTTACGCCTTCCCTCTCTCTTTCTCTCTCTCTCTCTCTCTCTCTCTCTCTCTCTCTCACACACACACACACACACACTCGCACACACACACACACACACACACACACACACACACACACACACACACACATACACACACACACACACACACACACAGTTATCATTGGGCAGGGGGCAAAGGGGATGGTTTGCTTTCTTATGACACAGTCTATTACTAAATTGAGCTGGCAGGTAATTCTAAGGCAAATAAATGCCAGCAGGTTTAACACAAGGAGAGGTCTTTGGGGTGGCGGCAAGAGCAATGACAGAAATTCTTTGGCCTCTTTTGACAGGAAGCCTATTATTCTCGCCGCTTTATTTTCCCAGGCTAGTTTTTAAAACTGATCTCTCCAAGAGAACTCCCCGCCCTAACAATCAGACCTTCCCCATCTGAACCACTGCAGCTGGTTCTTTGGTTCTGCTGGTCTGTGTCTTTACTCCCTAGACTTAATATTTACATTCTATGAGAATGAAGGCTGATTTTTTTGTCTACCCTTCAGTTAATTTCAAGGGTACTTAGGTGAACATTTTAGTAAAGTATTTTCTGTACACAAACCTTGATGCTAAGGTTGTGAAATAAGCCTCTCCATCTGTAAGAAATCCTCCCTTCAAACAGGTGAACAAGCGCTTGTATGAAATATTGCAGCACAGCTCTAATTTTAATGTTGTTTATTTAAACTAAAATAAACATTAAAAATATAACAAAAAAAGATGAAAAGAGGCAACAGGGGAAAAAAATAAAAGTACAAGTTGAGACAAAACACACTATAAATATACTACTTTTAAAAAAAAAAGCTGAGCTACATCCTCATTATAAATGCCATCTCAGACGGGCATGGTGGGAATCGGTGCTGACCTTGGTATCCCGTTTGAATATTGTTTTAATGCCGCGTCTGGTAATTGAGAACGCAACGCAAACAGTGGACTCTTTTTCAAAGGGAAAGTTATTTTCCCAGGCAGTGGGAATGCAAACAATGAAAGAAGTGTATTTATTTGTTTGTTCATAATTATCCAACAGACTCATTAAAATATGGATTTATAAATAAATCTCCATGATTTTACCTATGACTACATTAATTTAAACATTTCATCACCCACTGCTGTATAATAATAATTTGTACGCAAAATATTTATGTTACAAAGTTGCATTTGCAGTATTTTAGTTTATTTCAGTAGCTAAGGAATTAAAATTCAATTCAATAATTAGAAAATAATTAGTGAAAGCATATTAACTAATACAAGAAATGATGAAATATTCACAATCACTTGCTATCTCTGTGCAACCAGTAAATTCCACTGTACTGGGAGAGATGGCTGCTGCTTTAAATTGCGTGTGATCAGCGCTACGGCAGACAATGAATAAGGATGTCAGGGGAATTGAGGGGAATATGGTTCCTGTTTTCTCAAACAGTCCAAAATGAAAAACATTTCCCTCTGTAATCTGGCCAGTGAGAGCTCTGCCATGTGTGCACATCGACACTCTCGACTGTGTCACTGCGTTAGTTTGCAGAGTGAGTTTATAGGCAGTAAAACTGTGTTACAACACAGTTTGGACCACTTCAACGTTTGCTGACTGATATTTTGCACGTGTTTCATTGAATCTTTGTTTGATTACATTGAACGGAAATTCCACGAGCATAACTTCTACAAAAATCTTAGAGTATATATACATTTAAAAGTAGCATTCCTAAAAATAAAAATAAAAACGTGGCAAGCTGCAGTTATAAATGGTACAGTAGGAAAATATAAGGAGTACAGGAGAGGAATGCTGTGGCTGTGAATGGGCCAGTTGTGCAGGTCCAGATGAATGGGCTGGAGATGCCTGACTGTGAAACTGGATCCAGGTCCTGCTGTTTTGGTTTCTTCTGCCAAATGAGAAGTTAAAATAACTTCTAACTCCTCGGTTTGTAGGGCGTTGATGGTAGCGGTGACAAGCGATCACACACATTATCCAGATACACATGCACACAGATATTCACAATGCTTAACGGGCCGTTATGTTCAGCAAAAAAAAAAAAAAAAAAAAGCCAGACTTTACACAAGAAATCGAAATGCAGGATCACACATGTACCACTATGTGCCAGTTCTTTGCATACACTTTCCTTCTTCTTTTAAATTTTTGTTGTGAGATTATTTTGAATTGAGGTAAAAGGTATATAATAAATAACAATATTTGCTTTGTTTGCACAAAAAACAAGCAACATGAGAAACGGAAAATTAATTTGAGCTCTGAAATATTTACAAGCCAGAGCATTGCATTTAAGAACATGAAAATCTTTTTTTAAATTCTTGATTTTTTTTTGACTTGATGTTTGCATGGCAAAGCTGAGGACCATTAGCAAAATTACACTTTTGCACAGGCAGCGCATTGCTTGATCTATCAGCAAATATCTAACTGAGCTGGTACTTGTAAACTGGGCAAATTTAAATGAAAGCATAAAAAAATACACTGTGCATTTTTCTCATCTCACATTCAGACAGGAAGTGGAATTAAAACTGAATGTGAGGTCTTTTAAATTTGTTTGAGACATTTTTACCTGAAAGGGATAAAGCGTTGGCAGGCAAAACTGGATACAGATCGGTGATTCTGTGTTAAAGCTGTCGGTTTGTATTTTGGGGCAACATTAAGTACTTTTCTGTTTAGCTGAGAGCTCGTTAAGTTACGAGTGTTTAATCTTTAAAAACATTTGCTGTGGTTTTTCACTTCCACTTGGTCAGTCAGCGTGAGCAGAGGTCAGATATTAGCATATTATAAAGTCCAGTCAATGCAGTAACATCCAGTTACACTAAATCTGTTAACATCAAATTTAATCTCAATTTTTTTACAGAAGTAATCTCTGATGTTTTGTAGTCTCTGACCTACTGAGCAAAGAGGAGAAATCACCTCTTCTCGAACAATCGCTTCAGATGCTGTAAAAGCATGGCTCACTTATACAGCAAATCTCCCATATGGCAAAAATCAATAAGCGGTGCGAGACTCTATTGATCATATCTGTATCACGGATGCATACTGACGTCCACCAGCCAAGCGCGTGTAAATGTGTGTTGATGTAAGTGGACTGAGTAGAGGAGTTCATTACAATGCAAACAATATTTTTTTTGAAACCTTTAGCTGCTTTAAAATTACACCTCAGTCTTCCTTTGGATTATCAGGAGTGTTTTATTTACTTTGTGAGCATCTAAAGTGAAGTAACTGGAGTGCAATGCAATGTTATCATAAGCAAAGGGAAGAAGTGGAGGCGGGGGGAGGGGACAGTTACACGGACCAACTTTTTGGCAAAACCAAACCAGCATACAACTGCCTCATTCTTCCTTGGTGTGTACAAATATCTCTTCTAAAGTCATCTTTATCCCACAGGGACAGAACACCTGTAGACTCGCCGCCGTGTTCATGTCATTAAAAAAAAAAAGAAAATGTTGTTGTCATCAATTCCTATGATATAAAAAGAACTTAATGTGATATGAATGAAACAGCTCAGATAAATTATCTCAATGATTTCTCTATATATTTGCAATGTAACGACAAGGCACAGGGCTGCCCTCCGCAGGAAGCGAATGGCCATAACAGAAATAAAAGGATGCATTCTTGAAAAAAACCCAAAAAACTGAAAACAAACCACAGGGACTCGTTGCGCTCTCCACGACTTACTGAGAACAATCGTTACCCTAACATTTTCTTTCCAACTCCGTAACTTCCTTCCTCTCTACTTTGTTTTCTCCCTTGCCTCTTTTCATCCCCCCGCCCGCCCAATGTCTCTCTCGGCACCTCAAAGTTATTGATAGTTTAAAGTTATGGGCTAATAATAAGATGGACACTGCATGGCCAGGAGCCTATTATACCCAGGTAATGGATAGTGAGGGGATTTTGAATGACATTGCCAAGAGATTGGATGACGGAGGATGGAGCAATTTATGGCCTCCCCAAAGAGCCCCTGTTCCCCTTTTCGCTCTCGCTGACACGCGCACACGCTATTCGCTGCTATTTATCTCTAGCTTGATAAGGAGGCAGATGAGGCATGTCTGCATTTATGGTGAAGATGTTCATAAAAACTACCGGCTCAGAGCAGGAAGTTAGAACTGAGTCGGGGGGACATCATGTCTGCTCCAAACTCCACATGGTTCTCTTTAAAAACTAAAATGCCATATATTAGTTTTTCATTTCTGATGTGTTTGGTTTGACATGAAATGTGACTTGCAGCTGTTGCTGTGGGTTTTTACATCTACTGAGCATTAGAAGTGTTTACAATAGTGCCGCATTGACCGATACTCCCTAAAATAAAAATATTTCTCTATAGCTTTACAAGAAAGCACTACACACGAGCCATCGGACCAATCAAGAAAAATATCAACATTTCTGCCTTCTTGTTTTGCCAAACAGAATTATTAAACAACTCAAATAACTTCTGCACAGATGACACGCACATGTCGGATACTTTCACCCAAAACGAAGCAGCAGCGAGGGATGAGATTCAGAGCCCTCACTGCACAGAGAAGCAGACGTACAGTGCATCTGTGTGCCCGGTCTTCAGTATGTTTGCTCGTAATGGCCCGCTGCAGCTGGTTTGCACTGAGAAATAACAGTAAGGGTAGACATACTTCAGGAAGAAGGGAGCAGGAAGAAGACGAGCGAGGAGGGCACGAGGGAGAGCAATGAAAAAGGCTTGTCAACATTATCTGTTTTATTGATTTAACAGTAAAGGCTTGCCGCTTAAGCTTTATGTTGCTTTGGCTGGCCCATTGAAAATACAACAGCTGCAAATAAAAAACGATTTCCTAAAAAACCTGAACGTTCTTATTTATTTATTTGTTTTTCTTTTTTCTTTTTTTTAAAGCTTATTCCTATCGCCCACTCACTAGCTCAGGTTGTGCATGCATCGTTGTTAGGGTTTTACACATTTCATCATTTTTACGAGCATCATTACAGAGGGACCATATTTTGCTGGACTCTCCCACACCAAAGGGATCCATGACACTATAGGCAATAGCATCTACACGACCGTAGTGATACACTGTAACACAAGGTTTAATTAACATATTAAGAGGGTCATTAAACAAAATTAAAATATAAACACAGGCTCAATTAAACACAAGAAAATCTTTAAGCCTAAACCTTCAAATCATAAAAATTTGCAAAGAAAATTAGTATCATTTTAGCCTTTGGAATTTTTTTTTATTTCTGTCATTATTTTTTTACATTCTATAAACTGCAGCTGACCAAAAAAGAATCATATGAATCTTTCAGTGTTTTCTGCAAGTTAAAATTGTTTAGTCAAACATATATGGACCTCATCTGTTGAATTTGTTTAAAACAGATGCTCACACAGAACCTAACCTAGAACAGAAGTCACTCAAAAGTGTAGGGATAACAGTTAAACGGTTTATAGTGGCACCTGCAAGCAGAGATGGCTGAGGAGGAATTATTAATGATGACTGTCCTGATTACAGGATCAGTTCATCAATTCAGTCACTGGAGAACGAATCATGGTACCAGATTTTTCACGGTTGTGCAAGAGAAAAATATCCAAACTCGGCTGAACAACGTGGGGCCAAAATCAAAAGTCTTCTGCAGACAATGAATTTCTGTACAAAGAGTCATGAGAGTTTATTCGGCAGCTGTCAAGATATTTCAGTATGGACAAAAGTTTGACCAACACCCACAAGCAGACACTGATAGAACAACTTAGAGTTACTTTTTGGCGAATAGGAAAAGTAAAAATACCATGCTGACTCCCCTTCCTCCCCAGGTTATCTGACTTTTGTCAGTAAAGAAAATTAAAGCACAAACATGAGCATGTTGGAGCACATTTACACCAACAACCCTCTTAAACCTTTTTAATTATTTCATTTGTTTTTAGCATGTTGTCTGGTAGCTCGTTTCATAGGTGAAGTAAAAATTCTCCATCTTTAATTGTCACAGTGAGAACAGCGGGGTCAAAAGAGTAGAGTGCAGCCTGGTAGGGTTCCTGAAAGAGCCACTATGTAGCTCTTTTATCACAGAGCAGCTGGGTATTACCACAGGCCTCTTATTGCTGCCCAAAAATCCCAACAGCACCAAGACACACACACACAAACACACAAAGGAACTATGCATGGTCTGTCCATTACCTTTGAAAGTATGTAGTAAGACAAAGAAAATATAATCTGTGATGTCAAAAGTGTAACTGCAAATATTTCATTTCTTTATTTAAACCTAGAGCCTGAGGCGAGCCGTCTCTGAGGCTGCTTATTTTACATTTTGATCCCAAACTTTGCCATTTTGCAATATACCCACAATACATTGCTGGAAAGAAAACCAGAGATCCAAGAGAATAACAGAGGCTGGATAGCGGCAGACACGCCGCTGCATGGAAAAGAATAGAAATCCATGTTATGCATTAGCATGCAAAGCAGTGCATTTGTATAATAAGAGCCCAGAAAGAAAACCTTCTTCATTAATTACTGTCGACACAGAAAAAAATATAATGAGATATGAGGGAGAAACAGAAACTATTTATGGTAACCAAGGAGCCGGACGTAATGATCAGACCGCAGCTGAAACCTCTATTGATTTTCCCTTTAAATATACAACTCAATTAAAGATACAGCTGATTAAAAGACAACTACAAATCGCAGCAGCAGATCTGGAGACGCTGCCGAGGCTGGCTGACCCGGGGCCGCCCGCTGCAGTGAGAGAATTACATGATTTCATATCCGAGGCTTCCCCGCAATCACTGCTGAGGAAAGTAAGGCTTCAGATAACTCTTTTTTTTGTTTGTTTCATATTGTGACCATTTTAAAATGGAGCCGTAATGGCCACAGACACACCTCATGAATTTTGTTGTATTATTTTAAACAGTGCCAATAAAAATATATATATATATATATATATATCTTTGTTCAAAGTTTGTGGCAGTCAAACTGCTAACTTTCAGCACTAAAAGCCTAAAAACCAACGTTGATAAGGCACAAAAAAACAAGAGTAATGCTGACCTCTGAATACATAAAACACAAATAATCAAACAAACAATACAAACCCACTTTCCTTGTTAAAATGAAGCACCTCCTTAACACAAGCCAGACCGGAGCTCTTTTTTTCCCCTTTCTGCCTCAGCCTTGTCACTGACAAATAAAAACCTTGACAGTCTGTGTACCCTCACCATGCGAGAAGGGCAGAATTACAATGTATAATGGAAAACCTTTCTGTTTCTCACTGATGAAAAAAAGCTGTTAAAAGTCTGAACTTTTTTTCAAGTTGTTCAAAAGTTTTCGCCACAGCCTTATTCCATTTTTTTTCTTTATGACAAGATTTTCAAAAATACGTGCGATATGAAGGTACTTCTCTCATTGGAGATATTACAACTGAGAGAATTATGCATGCTTGGATTTGTTTATTTCAAAAGACGTCTCATTGTAATTATAGTGTAAATAACAAGCGTATTATTTCTATACGCTATAATCAATACAGATCGCCAGGCGAGCTTTTGCATGCGTAAACGTATTGCAGTCACGACTGATATTATTTTCCCGAATATTGTTTAGGTTTCGAGACTTTCACACACTGAACACAACATCTGTGAGCTGAGTGTGTGTGTGTGTACCTGTAGGGAGTTTAGGAGGATGAAGACGTAGGCCATTACAATGGATAGAGGAACCAAAACACCGCACAGCCACGTCAGTCCAAGGATGGGCAGCAACACCAACACTGCTTTCACTGCAGCCCTGTACCCACAAACACAACAACCAATCACACCACTCTAAAGTAGCTGATTGAGCTGAGCAAACCACGTAAAATGTATTTAATTATTTCCTTCAGGTTCTCCTTCTGATCATCTATTCAATTTCCAACTTTCCCAACTTTTTATTTTTTTTTGTCAAAACTGAGAAGCTCCGGTGAGCCAGTTGTTCCATATACAAGCCTATACAGCTGGAAGGCTCACGGGGTGAAAACTTCCCACCTTAAATCCACCTTAATTCTGTTTAGAGTGGAATTAGCGTTCCGCTTAGGTGACCGCCAAACCACAACAGCTGTCTGTGTGTTCTCGTGTGTGTGACATGGCATGCGACGGGCCCTAGTTTATTCAGCGGAGGAATGTGTTTGAGTTTCCGAGATGGCTGCCACCCAGGCAAATAGTTCAAGGCCTGTTTTGAAAACCTTCATAAAGCACCTACTGTGAGCCCCAGTGGACTAAGGTAGGTTCAAACACGCCCACAATCATGATTTCATCTGCTAGGATTACATAGAAGCTTGCAGGATTTTACTCCAATCCCACTGAAGTGAAAAGACAGCAGGGACGCAGCCTGGGATGGTGCTTTTGTACTGACATCACAGTGCAACAGCAACGGAGACGTCAGTGTACCAAGGCAGGTTTAGCAATGGTAGATGGTATGGAACAAGAAACGTTAACTGTACAAAACTCCGGGACTTGAGTTAGTGATTTGCACGCATGCTACATTTCAAATTAACACTAAATTAATCCAAACTAAAATAAGTTAACAAACATATCATATGTATTTATATATTTTTCTTTTAAATTGAAAGAATATAAATTTGTCAGTTAGTAACATAATCTTTCAATTCCAAACAACACCATAGTTTGAATTATTTCTATGACATAAGCAGAAGTTAAATATACTGTTGCAAGACAATATATACAATTTGGCAGGACTTAAACGATATTAAACACTGAGAGTATAACATTGCAATCAGTTAAGTCCTTTATATGGCTATCACTAATAAAATCCACTCAAAAGTATTCCTCTCTCTCGCCTGATAAACAAAAGCCACTGATTTAAAATGACAAAATGCAGTACAAAATCACTTAATGACTACAGCTTGTCCGTTTCAAGGCCTCTGGCCGAGGCCAATACACATTAAAAAGAGGACAAATGGTGCCTCCTTGTGGTTGGTACCTGATCTGCTCATACGTTCGCTCCACCGGACTGGCTCCCATGGCCAACATGATGGACCTTCTCTTGGCTGTGGAGATTGTGATGACCACAACCCTGGTTAATACCAATATGTTCACCTTCAAAATAAAATCAGGAGAGTACAGAAATGAGGAAGAAGCAAAGATTCCACAGAGACCGTCATAAAATAAAGTAAATACAAATATCTAAGGAGAGGTAGTAACATTAGGTTTTATAGTCCAAAACTATCATCCCTGTTATGCTCTATTTTAACAACATCAGTTCAGCTAATTATAATTCAATTTGCTGACCATGATGATGAAGATGACAGGCCCAGCAAAACCCCAGATAATGCCATTCTGCAGACTGAGCCAGCAGTAGTCATCAGCCGAGTACTTGCTCGGGGCTGATGCTAGTGTGATGGTGACTATCAGCACAGGCAGACCTGGTTAGATTGAGAGGTTTTAAAAAATACACACAGAGGAGGTAAAAGCACTGATGTTTTGTTGAATCGCACATATAGAGAGTCAGTTAGAGCACTGCACATTACACAGTGTGACAAATCAACTACTTCCACAAGAAAAACCTGGCAGCCCGTCTGCATGTGTAACGATAAGGAACAATTTGGTTTGGTCATGTAACTGTACCCCAGCCGATGAGATAGTAATATTTCATATGTTGCTCCTCGCTTAGGTTGACTGCAACCACCTTGCTCCAGAGCAGCAGACCCTCCACCAGCATCCAGCTAAATGCCGCCATGAAGAAGAGATGGAGCAGCGCCGCCACGAGCGTACAAGCCACCTTACAACACACAAGCACAGGCATAAACATAAGATTTGTCATTATGAGATGAAAGTTGCATTAGTGATACTAAGTAATAAAAGTCAAGAATGGCTACAAGCCTTAACTACACACACAAATGAAAAATGTTTAAACTGTATGTTTAAGACGAAATATCCCATTGACATCATTATCAATCCCACGATCACAAGATAACTGTATGCATGCTTTTGTAGCCTCTATTCAGCAAATGTTAGTTTGTGTAAATGAATGATTATGATTTATTTGCAATAGGAATTAAAAACCAACTAAAGACATGTTTTTTCATTTAGACAGTCATTTCAAATATTTCTAAGCTTCAGCTAAATACTGCACAATTCATATGTAGGTGTTATAAATGCTCTGTATTTTCTTAAATCTAGATTTAAATCACTTGCTTGTTTCACTGTAAAAATACTGCAAATAGGTGTAACTCTAACAATATTTAATGATACCCTCTATAAAGGTTATGAAATCTGCAAACCTACTTTTAAAAATCAACATAACATTTACCTTGTTGTGAATGGCTGAGCCGCTGCACAGCAGAATCACCTGGGCACAGATAAGGGCAACGAACAGGTTCTTGTGAATGGACGTCCTGTCGGATTTGGGGATACTGTGGATACAGAGGGGGATAACAAAACCTCATCCAAAGGAAGATATATGCTATGGAGCCTGCTTACACAGCATTGCACCAATCAAATGCTATCTCAGTTATACTGCTAAGATAAGATAAGATAAGATAAGATAAGATAAGATAAATTTTATTGTCATTGTGCAGTCATACCTAGTACAATAGTACAACAAAATTGGAAGCTATCCCACGTCGACACTACACAAAACTGTTACCCTATTTCTCTGGTTTTGCAACATTGCTGTTTAACACATGTCACCAATAACATCAATCGAAATGTAAGACAGAGGAGCCACCAGTCATAAATGAGCCAAATATCTGGTCATAAGAGACAGATAGCTGTAACAGACACTATGGTATGTGTAGTGGTCTTGCACTTGCGTGTTTTACATGATTATATTAAGGTAAACAAGAAGGGAAGCTGGTACATAATATCACTATGCTCCGGTGCTACACTTCTCAAAAATAGCAGCAGATTGATCAACAGTTAACTGGAATGCTGCCTTCAGGCGGCTGCAGGGATTAGATAAAAGAAAAGCTTTTCATACAGAATAAAGGAGCAGAACTAAGAATTGTGCAGAATCTCACTAATTCACAGATTGACTTGGTTCTGAGATGTGACGTAAAATACTGACAACGTGCTTTGTGCCTTCTACCCCCCCACCTGTTCGCATAACTAACTGAAAATGTCAATGGCACCACAATAAGGAAACCATATATGTCACTGTTTCCTCAAACACCCAAAAAGATCAAAACAACTACTCGTATTAATTAATCAATACATTGAATATTTCCATCTCAGACTGAAATATCAAACAGAAAACAGAAAAACAAGAGACAGCTGAAACTGGCTGAGAGGTAAATTAACTAGAGAGCCTCTCATTATCTGCCCATCAGGCTCATTTCATGTCTGCATCACTGCTTGAGACCACTGTAATCCCGCCGCATGAATACAAGCGTCCTCGGCTTTGTGAGCCTCAGCTTTGTCTCTGGTTGCGAGTGAATTTAAGCGCACAAACACATGTACATCATACATCAGCGCGCGTGAAACGCGAGCCTGCGCTCTCTGTTTTTAGGGCAGTCGTAAATTGCCGAGGCAGCTCCTCTCCAGCTGATCGCAATCCCTCAATGACCGTAATGTTAATTAACAGCTAGAGAATGCCACCATAAACCTTCAGGGTGGACTCACATGTAGACAACAGTAATTACTGGATTAGCACAAGTCAATACTATCATAGCTTTAGGAACAGAGCAGCAACGATACTACTGATCAGTTATCTCAGCGTGTCTTTCTTATAACATGGCAATGCCCAAAAAGGTGTAAAAAATACACAAAAAAATGCCTAAATGATATTTGTGCTACATAAATTCCATATAATGAGTCCAAATTATAAGCTTTTAGCATTTTCAAGACCACTATTATAAAGAGAGTTTTTTGCTATTTTGACTTTGGAAATAATGATGAACCTGTTTTCAAAAGTATGTAGGTACTTGAGCAACACAATACAGTATACAACATAAAATATGTATAGCAGAACCACTGCATCTGCTTGACACCAGGTGTAAAAAGTGACTGCTGTGTTTAGCAGCACAGAAAAAGGTGAGGCTGCTTTGCGTCTCGTGGCTCAGGCAGACAGAAAACAGGCAGCTATTTTCGCATCATAGGCAAGCAGGTCAGGAAAAATCAGTTACTTACTCCAGCACAGTGAACAGCATCAAGGTCACCACCAGAGCACACAGAGATGCGCCACAGCCAATGAATGTCAGCTTGGTCAAAATAAGCTCTTCCTCTGGACTCCACTGGGACAGAAAGGAAAGGCAAGTTGTGGGAGAAAGACAAAAGAGGGGAGAATGTTGTCAGAGAGTCCTAGAGGTTGACGAGAAGCCGTCCAATATCTGAAAAATCCCTCATTTGATCTGAAAGAAAGTGATTTCTTACGTCATCGCTATACATAAATGGTTGCATTTTTATAAACTCAAAATCTTGCCGATGGTATTGCTCTTTGATGAACTTACAAACTTTTATGTTCTTCAGGTAAACAGAGAGAATAGCTGTACTACATTCTACATCCTTCAACACAACAGGCGCAGTATGAGTGACACCTGCTGGCAGACATCATGTACTGCAAATCCTATCCCCAAGATCGAATATTAAACTGGATCTTGATTTAGACAAGCAGTCACGGTAAAAAGTAATTCAAATACATTTAATTCGGTTTTATTTATATAGCATTAAATCACAACAACAGTCACCTTAAAGTGCTTTGTATTGAAAGTTAAAAACCCTACAATAATAAAGAATAAAGTACATTCTCCATCAGCTATAATACTATACCGTATTAGGACATTTATTCAAAATGTATTCCTTACCAGGTCTTAGATGAACAATAAAAGACCTACTATATCACGTCACTATTTATTTAACACAAACTAGAGCAAAATGCAGAAGCAGTATGTGAAAAACTAAGTGCAACTTAAGGCCCAGCAGCTTGTAGAAACACCTTGATCTGCAATAACTTGAAGTAACTTTAATTGTTTCTCACATTTTTCTCATTTTGGGCAAGCTACTGAGCCCAAGTTGTTCTCATTTGCATCTATCAGAGTATGAAGGTGAGATAGACAGAAAGTCCTTACCTAGAAAAAGCATAGAAAAAAAGTTCCTTTATGAATAGGTGCAAATGGGCTAATAAGGTAAGTTGTACAAAATGCTTTGAGTGCTCAGGTAGAGTAGAAAAGTGCTACATTTGTCATTTACCAACGGCTGCTAGGTGCACAAATCATCACCTCTCCACCACTGTACTTGACAGTTGGTATGAGGTGTTGGTGCCGACATGCTGTGTTTAGTTTTCTCCAAAGGCGGTTCTGTGCATTCTGGCCAAACATCTCCACTTGGGTCTCATGGCTTGCACAACTGTGATTTTGCAAATGCAAAATTGCATGAAATGTTCATCAAATGTACTTTCATGAACTTTAGCATCATAACTGAGGCCTGAAGTGTAGCTTTGGGGTTTTCTCTGAACATTATCTGAATTTGAAAGCAGACCTGAATGCTCCAGACCAGCCAACTGCTAAAACATCTGCTTTTATAGAGGTGGGCACACTTATCAATAACATTTATTCACTTCTATTTGCTTAGCAGCCACTTACCATCACAGTGTGTGAATGTGTGTGTGAATGGGTGGATGACTGGATATGTAAAGCGCTTTGGGGTCCTTAGGGACTAGTAAAGCGCTATATAAATACAGGCCATTTACCATTTAATATGTATGGAAGACGTAACAGTGCACTTAGTTTATCATACACTGCTTTCGCATTTTGGCCTAATATTTGATAAATTAATAAAGATGTGGTGTAATGTGACACGTCTGAGACTATACTTACCTCATTTTAAACCCTGATTATTTTTATTATTCCGGATATGCGATGCCATTTTTACCATGAATATGAAATGTATCATAATATACATGTTGTAAAAAAAATGCACCACATAACTCATACCTTTACAAGATTGTTCACAGTTTACCTTAAATAACCTAAAACTTGATGTGTGTGATTTAAATGGGGGCATCACAATCGAGCTCAAGTTACCTGTGATTCGAGGTAATTCATCAGCACTGCAAAGTTTGTTGTATGGTTACACAAACAGGACGTGACACTAGAGCCATCAAGGATCACTGTGCAGCCTTCACTGGACCAGCTACTGGTATTGGTGTGCCTATACACAAGCACAAACACACTCACTGGTAAAGAATCACACTCATATTTAGGACTGAGACATCCTGCAGGGATAGTGACATGTCTTATAAAACATCAAACAATAGGCTACTTCCTACATCATTTATCGAATTAATTGAAATAATACAATTTTCAGGCATAGTCATGTGACTGTGCTGTTGGTCAAACTTACGTCAGGCTGAAATTCCAGAAGGCACAAACAGGAATAACTCTCTTTGAATACTCCACCTAGAAACAGAATAATGTTTGCATTTGTTTTAATCTTTATCCTCGTTTTAATTTATCTGTGGTTGGTCATCAAACTTTGGCTTATTCTAAATGACTATTTCTTTCTATTCCATGTGCTGCTTGCTAAGTGATGAAAATTACTGTAAAATAAAATGCTGTAACTTATTTTTAATAAACGAAAATTGCATAGCTGCTAATATCATGCTGTGTGACATCCTCTGCACAATAGGCTGCGCCACCTGTGATGATGAAAGGGTGTACTTGACAGCAACAGGTATGGTTTCGGGGTTCGAGGCATGGCGGACCGTGGCTGATATGATAGCCGATGCTAGATCTCCTGGGAGAGTTCTGGGAAAACAGGCAATGGTTATCACTGAGATACATCTTACATAATCAATTCAAACTACAACCATCAGATTAATCCCCATGCTTTAGAGTAAAAGTGGCTGGATCCAGACCACAAAGATAAGATAAGAAATTACAGTTCATTAAAAACAGAGAAACAAACAACAGGAAACCTTTTCACTTTCTCTTGGTCACTCAGTGCAGACTCCTTTGTTCCTGATACAATGTCACTGAACTGGTTGTAATGGGTATGAATAAATATCACCTCCTCATATCCTGTTTAGAGATAGTGGACAAAAACACTGTGTGGGTCAGTGGTTCATCTAGGTGAGCATCTAACAATGTAATATGTGTCTATAGCATTTGTAGTGTAAACTAACGGTTATGGTTAGCCTCTAGAACAAGTGCATTTCCGTGTGTGTGTGTGTTTACTACCTAGCGTGTGTATCCTCTGGAGCTCGGTCTCAGGAATGAGCAACTCATCGTGGCTACTGCTGCTGGGCTTGTGAGAGCCAAACGCAGATGGCTTGTAGACTTGATTACAGCTCTCCTGGGACAGCTTCTGCCACTTCATGTACACATCTGACAGCCAAGCAGATGCAATGACAATATTAACAGAAACCATAAGTTAGAAAGCCAAGAGCCACCAAATGTTTCGATCATTGCGCGCGTGTGTGTGTCCTTTCACCTATATTCTTGGTAGAAAGACTCAAGCTTCTTCCCTTAGTACAAAGCATCTCTGCAAAAGCTTCAGTGAACTTATCAATGGTCTTGACAAGCGTAAATGGGCCAATGTTGACCTGAACAAATCGATCAAACACAGGTTAATGGAGGTGAAGAGCTATCTTTGGAGAGTAGATTATATTTAAGTAAGTAAGCAGGGCGCCTCAAAGCAACAGAGTCCTGGGTTATGTATGCACCAGCTGGCTGGGGCCTGCATGTCCTATGTAATTGCCTGTTTGTGCAACATAAGCATGAATAGTTGTCTCTGTGTGTTGGCCCTGTGATAGATATAGATGGTGACATATCCAGGGTGTACCCAGCAAGTAATTAAATCTAAATCCGCATTATAAATAAAGGATAGAAACACAGACTGTTAAGTGATGCAAACAGGTTTCTTATGTATAGTTAAGAAACAACTTTAAATTCTTTTCTGATGGATTAAATAAGGTTCTCATAGTCCGTATGCGCTTAAATCCCAGGGTACACTAATTTGCTACAATGCTTTTAATAATTTAAGGAGGTAAAATGTTATTAAACACACAATTTTAATTAAGTAAAAAAATTGGAGGATTTCACAGAGATATCATCACAGAAACATTACGCCTCACCCCATCATCCGTCAGGCCCATCCACTGTGAAGCCATGCGTGGCTCCAGGATCAGACTCGCAATATTTAGATAGTTGGTGGCAATGGACACCATGACCTCTGTGGCATTATCTCCGGCAGAGTGAAATCTAGCTGGTGGAGTTACGTCCATCATCTGAGAGAGGTAGAAAACATCGTTGGCGGTCAGGAGGAGTGGGCCACTTGCCTCTATTTTATGTAGGACAGCTTGGGTCAGCTGCTGCAGCAAGGTCAATTTGTCCCAGGAGCTGTTAGCACCCACCGCTCCTGTTACCTGAATAAACAGAATAGAACAAAGTTATAACATTAACTTAACTGCTGATTCACTGGTCCTTTTATACTTCAATCACTTCTATTCACTAAGCATTCTTAGGTGATTCTCTGGGATTTTGATCCTAACAAATGTGCAAAGTTGAGATGATGACTCTCCTAAAATTGGATCAGATAGTTCCAAGAGTTTCTTAAGTGTGTCAATTTTTTACTTGGATACATCTTCCACAAAACAGCTTAATTGGAGATAAAGTATCGTAATTTCAGGAGTGGGACCACGCCTCCAGACACGCTCCTTCTGGTTCTTATCTATATATGTTCCCCCAGTTCTACAAGTTGTCATTCTCGTTTATGTGCCCCACCCTCCCTCTCCTTTTCAATTCTTTAACTTCTTCACTTCTATTTAGTACATGGGGATCTGCCAGGCCTGGGAGCCAGTCCCCTTTGAGGCCTTCCCCAAACCGCAGCTCAATTCATGTCCAAGCCATTCACCTTTACCTACTAAAACACTGTCAACCCCAAAATGAGGACGTGGGCCCAGCGAGTGAAATGAAACGTAAATAATCAAAGAATATTCTTTTTGGGAGATTTTTTAGCACGTGTTAACTTGGTGATCTGCTCACTAACATGAATACTTGGTAGTTTATCAGACTGTACCACCACTGCACTACCTAATAACCACCTCAAAGCTCAACAGGCTGACTCACAGGTTTATTGATGAGATCCTTGTTCAGCCTCCTGAAGAATGGTGCCTTTGGTAAACTGAAAACACCCAGCTTCTCTGCAGAGACGGACAAATATAATATAATATAATATAATATAATATAATATAATATAATATAATATAATATAATATAATATAATATAATATAATATAATGCAATCCATTAGCACACAAAAGCACACACAGCACCCTAAAAACCTATTTAAAAATAATTTAAAAGCAAGAAAACTGAATTGCATAATTCAATCACATTTGTTGATGCACAATAATTATTATCTGTACCTCGCCTACACTGACAGACAGCTCCTCTGGAGGAGTTGCATTTGGCTAGGCGGGAATGCTCCGTGACGGGGTCAAAAATGCCGCACTCTTCATCGGTTCTCTGGCTCTCTGCAAACATGGTGAAGGGAATAGTGAGGCTTATACATATTATTAAGCTGTTGAAAATCGCGTAGGGAAATATCAATATTGATATTATGCTGATAGACAGTAGTTTGGATAATACAAAATAGAGAAATGTTGCAAATGTGAGACATTTCATACAGGAAACTAACAATACACAGCAGTGCTTAAACTAATCAACAAGTCTACAAATACAATATAATAAGGTGTAACTGGGTGAATTCAAATTGACCCAGATAGGCATAACCTGACCTGCTCTCCCCGTTAGAAATGGAGTAAGTTTGTTAACTTGGCTAAGTATAAATATTGCACTAATAGTAAATTAAACATGGTTTCAAATTACTCATTTGTAGTTAGCAAATGCTTCTGGATATTTTACTCAACATGCATACCCATAATAGACCCATATTTTGTACCCTCATACCTAACAAACCTATTTCTATAATATATCCATATATCTATATTATTGCCAATATATATTTGGTAATATATCTATTATGGCTAAAGCACTTATGGATGCAAACTGCATTTCGGTGCCTTGTACTTGTGACATGTGCAATGACAATAAAGTTGAATTCTATTCTATTCTATTTTATCACTCTAGGCATCTATTTTTCCATTGTAGCATTTTAAAATCTGTTTTGCTTTATTCATATTAAAATATTTTACTTGTATACTAAAACACTGTATGAATATATATATATATATGTTTATGTATATGTATATCTTAGTTTTTATTCACTGCTAGCAGAATCTGGACACATATCGTAAGCTTTTATTTTGGTCTGCAACACATCATACTAAATCTGTTTTATTGAATGTAAATAAATGTACATAAAAGCAGAATGCAATGATCAGCAAATCTTTTGAAGCCTATATTTGATTAAAAATAGCAGAAAATACATTAATCAAATGTAGTTTTTCTGAGGAAGAATTTATGATTGTTATGAATTTGATGCCAGGATCAGAAGAAAAAAAACTAAGACAGGGGAAGCAAACGGCTAGGGAAGTTGTGTACTAAACTAAACTAATTTAAAAAGAAATTTTAATAATTAAATGGTAAAATGGTAAATGGTCTGTATTTGTATAGCGCTTTACTAAAGGACATCTTACAAATGATTAGGCTTAACATGATTTGATCCATGATCTTACAGGCACACATAGTAGAAACTAGGGACTAAAAGTTAACCATCCCCAGGAGCCTACAGGTGGATGCTGGGGTGGCTGAGGGGTCGACATAACGGGAAATGATGAAGGGCAGCAGCAACATTATGTAGGCCATCAAATTCGGAGGGTGCATTTTAAAATTTCTGGTTAATACATGAGGATAGTCCAGCATGTTATGTTGTAGCTCTATACTATCGAAACAAACATGTCTTTCCTGGGGCTGAGCTCCTTTAAAATAGACTGGGGTCAAGTGGGACACTGTCCTGTTCTAGCTAAAGATAAGAGTATACAATTAATACTTAATATACAACTCAAAAGCCAACAACTGTGATGTTTGGGGGATTACTAAAAGCCCCATTGACAATGAAAGATGAATAGAGGTTTTGGAGCACCACAGGCAGCCATACTGATGACTTATGGTACACTAAGGAATATCACGGCTCAAAAGCATCTTTTTGCTGCGATTTAATATTAAAAGTTTACGGTTTATGCCCGACAATATTTTCACGGACCGGCCTTTAAGGTGTCGTGGAAAAATACAACAAAATAAAACTAGTACCGGTACTGAAAAAAAAGAAGAATTATTCATAACACACGTGAAAAGACCCAGGAAAACAGAGTTAAGGATAAAAACGATAACAAAATAACGCTGAACACCGATAAAAACCCTGAAAACCATACATTTCACACCTGACCCTCAACTCTCGCGGCCCGGTACCAAACGACTCACGGACCGGTACCGGTCCGAGGCCCGGGGGTTGGGGACCGCTGCTCTAATGTATTTGGACTTTTTAGTGAATTGATCACACCCAGGACGACCTGTTTGTTGCAGCAATACAATACCAAACCGCATTCAACATAGCTCTCCAGTAAAAGAAAAGTCTGAGCGCTAAGCTGAATGAAACTGGTCTTGGCATGTGCTGGCATTCGATTCAAACTGAGCAGGAGTGGAGCTGTAGATCAAAGTTATTGCTTTTATATATGCTAAAGCACAGTCATGGTTATAAACTGCTAGATGATGTTATTTAGTATAAAATGATGTTTAACTTCTAAGTGTAAAGCTGATATTATTTCTAATAATAATAATTTGTATCCATAGAGGACTTTTCCATGTTATACCTTGTTGCCACAACATTAGAAGCAAGAGTTTATAAGGTGCTGGCTTGACCCATATATTCTCCAGGTTTCAATATGACTGAACATATGTGGTATGCGCTGGAAAAACATGTGTAAACTCTTGAAGGCTCCGCTTTCCAGCTCACAGGACTGGATCAGCCACTAACGCCTCTGTCCCAGATAACACACAATGCTTTTCGGGGCCTTGTGAAGTCCACGCCAAGCCATAATTGCTCTGGATGTACAAATGGTGATCTAGCCAGTATTTGGCAGGAGTTTTTAATGTTGATGCTGGATTGTGTATGTCTGAGATGGTTTGATGAGGAAGAGAGAGAGAGGGAAAAATGAACCCGCCTGACAGAGTAGCAGGCAGTGCCAAGATCTTTCAAGTCCAGTAACTGAAGGAAGGCAACAGCCACCCTACAAACATTACATTGATCGCATTAAATACACACAAACACACAGAGATAGTCTTTAAAAGACCTGCAATTAAATTCTGATTGTGTGAGAGAAAATAAGTGACTGAATTCCAACACGCTGCCTTTCTACACGCTCGGCTCCAGCAGGGAAAGGGAGATTTTTGGAATTTCACTGCTCATTAGAGACCATGATGTCAGAAGGGGAGACGTCTGTTTTGAAGGGTGGGACTCGGGGTGATATGAGTCAAAAAGCATTTACCAGAAACATCAGCAGCCCCACCAGCTGCCAATTACAACTTGGTCACTAGCTCCCTTATTCATTTTAGGGAGGAAGGAAGGGAGGGAGGGAGACAGATGCTGAGAGTGTGCCTGTGTTTGTTTACTAATGTTTAAAACTTGAATAATAAATGGTCATTGGTTGCCACTATAGCAAACACGACATAACATGTGATCATAGGATATTTACACATCTAGTTGTTGTTTTTTTAAATCTGTAAATGATCTGATTTTGTAAAAGAGCCAATAAAAATAAAATGAATGACATTTAACAGTTTTAGTTACATTTTTTTTTTAATACTAAGAGATGTCATTTATGATTAAACTGCTTCTGTGCAGTTAAACAGTTTCACTATTTCATGACATCACTTTTGGTTCTAGAAGTCAAAGCATTTTTAGACTTTTTAGATGTGATCATATTATGACTGGTTAATAATGTGGGTGTAGAAGATGATGGGACAGAGACTGAGGGTTATATCAGTAATATAGGTGGAGTTAACTACAACAGGCCAGCTTAGATCTTTTGTTATGTCTGATGTTACTGAAATGATTGCAGTCAAAAATGACTTTCAAATGGACTCTCTGTAATCGTTTTTCTGTACAGCAGCTCCACCCAGGCCCAGTGCCAACCTACTTAAATTGCAAACACCAAGTATAAGTAATTCTACCGCTGGAGCTTGTGGATAGATTGAGTCTCTTTTGTCTTTTATAGTCTAAATAACACAAAACTCCATACTTTCCTCTAGTTGGTGAATAAATTTGCTATAATAATACATAGCCTTTAAAAACCCTTCAGCTTTTGACCATGTCGTCTGATTGCATCCTGATTAATGTACCTTGACATGGGCTGTCACTCCACTGCTTTGTAAGGGAGGTCTCTATTTCCATTGCTGCTTCGCTCCACTTGAACACCAGCCCAGAGGAAACGGGTGAGCACTTCTTTTCCATGCTGGAAATTTCGCTGCTGTTCAGTACCCGATTCCAAATGTGGAGTTCTGTTATGCTCCCCGAGAATGATTCGTCACTCTTAAATGACCCCCCAAAGGTGTCCTGCTCCTGCCCGATAATGAAAAAGCCACCATTTTCAATGCTGTCCATACTGTTTAGGCCTTCAGCCGCATACACAACGTGACCATGAGCATATATTGCCCAGCGTCCACCATTCTGGCTCCAAGAAACGCAGACAGAGTGCCAGGAGTCATCATAGTTGAAGGCGTCATGGTAAGGCCCGTGAATGCCATGGACGAGCAGAGCCAGCTGCACAGGCTTGCCCTGGTTCAGGTTTGCACGGAGCTGGAACTCATTAATATATGACGGAATGGAATATGAAAAGACTGTGGAATGGCCAGAGCAGTGCGGATTGAAGCGCAGAAGGGTGCAAACAGTCAATGATCCCATGGAGGGGAAGCTGTACCGAAGACGGGCATGCGTCCTGTTCGAGCGCCCAGTGAAATTTAGAATGAGGGTCTTGGAGGACGCTTTGGTGTCACCACAGAGAGAGAGAGAGGGAAAAAAAAGACTATTAAGAAAAAATGCTGTCACAAATATTGGAAAAGAT
The DNA here is from genome assembly GCF_963969265.1 of Rhamphochromis sp. 'chilingali'. NCBI lineage: Eukaryota > Metazoa > Chordata > Actinopteri > Cichliformes > Cichlidae > Rhamphochromis > Rhamphochromis sp. 'chilingali'. Next base: position 38,962,045 of record NC_137932.1, on the reverse strand, counting down.
AGGAGCTAATTATAAAAAATCACTTTGCAATCCTATTTTTACTGTAAACAGCTGGAAAACATTTAAATGATTAAGTAAGCAGGAATTTGTCTGGACAAGAAAAGCAAAAAGAAAACAATTTATAAAAGGACCAGCACTAATGTCAATGCAAAGTTTTAAAAACCCTACTAAACCTACTTGTGATGCGTGTTATGACTTTCTTGGCAATCCACACAGACTGAGAGATGTTCAAGGATTTTAAAAATTTGGTAAGCTCCCGGTTTTCTTCTGCGTTGGAGACAGTAGCTAACGCCCCAGTGCGCTGCTTACACATTTCTCCAGCCCTGTTCCACTGCAGGCTGTCAGGAACATAGGCATAGTAGGATACATCACAAACCTGGGTGATGGTTTCCAGGAGAAAGGCTGCTCAAAAAAAGAAGAAACGTGAGAAGACAGGTAAGGAGGTGTGGCCAAACTGAAGTGGTAAAATACAGACTAAAACTGACTGAGATTCAAGTGAAGTTTTAATCCTGCCCATATCCTGACCAGGGCTTTGTTGTTATTATTATTATGGTTACAATATCAGCAGTGCCAACACGACCAATTATATTTGTGAGAACAGGCCAGACATGCTTGTTTATCATACAAATGACATCTAATGAAATTTTTCATTCAACATTTGAACGAGTCCATTTTCCAAACCTCTCGGTTCATGCAGAGGAGGGTTAGGGTTTAAAGCACCTGCCAGTTCTCAACTTTGGTTTTTATGCTATTTACAACTAACCATCAGCCAGAAAATAGTATAAACATACAAACAAAAAACCCACCTCTACTACTGTCCTGCATCTCACTCTGGCTTGTTATTCTTATATTTATTTTATATTTAGTTTAGTTATTTTAGTTGTTCGTTTTCCCGAAAACAAAAACACAAAAAAACTATAGTACCTAGGACTGAAGTGCAAATGGAGACCTTTAATTCAAGTGGTTTTGCAGTTGCACATTATCAGAGGCTCAAAATTAACTGGCAAGCAGTTTCAGACAAACAAAGCAGTTGATTCATGATCATTCATCATTGGGGTGAAACAAAACAAAATAACCCCCCACACACAAACACACACACACACAAACACACACACACACAAACACACATTTTAATCATATGTATCATAAATGACTGCAGTTCCTAGTTTAGTTACATCATGGGTGAAGAGAGAGAGAGAGAGAGAGAGAGCCTCACCTGCTTTATAGCTGTGAAAGCAAACCTGTAAGACAAGCACAGGTGTTTATGTAGCTAATTTTTAAAGGTATAAAATAATAAAGATAACTGGGCACCTGTTCACTAAGGAGTGCAGCAAGTGCCAAAATGAATTAAACTATACATCATTAAATAATTAATTGGGCCGGGAATTAATTAAAGTTTGAAGTAATTAATAAATTCAGTACATTAATAATGATTAAGTAGTAATTCACTTCATTTAAAATGTTTGATGCATATTTTACTTACTTTGAATTTTAATCAATTAATGATTGTCCCATTTGATTATTCGCCATAATTAATGATGCATTTATCTTTCAACTATTTAATTATATTTACTTTTTTTAATTTAACTACTTGTTTGGTTAAATAATTATGGCACTCGTGGTCCTCCATAATATCACTGCCAGCCTAGCCTCCTCGTGTTTTTTGTAAAGTATTCCTTTAAAAGACTATTTCATATAAAGTAGACATTAATAAAACTGTTGACCATCCAGCTGTGCTACTTTCACAGAAGTCCGTTCATTGTATTTCTCTAAAATTATGATAGTTTCTTGGGAAAACTCACACTGTTCACAAGACATGTTTACAAAAAAATGACAAGTGAGAAAAAGTGACAGCGACCAAAATGAATCCTCTCGACTAACAAAAGGTTTCTGATTTTCTTTACCTTCTCGAAACAAGTGAACCGCTTCAGGTATAAAACCTTTTTTGCCCCAGTTTGTTTGAGGAGAAATGAGCTCATTTAAAAGATGACAAAAAATGTAATAAGAAAAAAACATAAAAACACAAAGATGTGCCAGCTACTCACAAGCAGGCCCAGACTGCAGAACAATATCCTTTGCATCCTGAAATTAAATATATGCACATTAGCAGGGAATCCAATTCGGTTTCCTGCTCCTACGAGTCCTTGTTTCAGTTAAGCAAAGCAGCTGTTTTTACCTGAATTATTCGCTCCTTTTTGTGCGTCTTCACATCTCAAGTCGTAGAGTTTACCCAAGTTTTCTTCTCTGCTGTGTGCTCACAGCCGCTTACTAAAGTACAAGAAGACTACCAGCCGCAGCAGACTCCCGAGAGTATGCAAGGAGGATGCAGAGGCAGGCAGCAGTAGAGAGGCGTGGGTGTTGTTGAAGTCGGCAGAGCGGGGTTATAAAAGTAAGGTTCGGGGACCTCCGGAGGCCTTACAGCTTTTCCCGACTGGTCTCTTTAAATGTTAGGCTTCCACTCATCAGCAAATGTAAATCTATCTAGCAGTCCAAGTTAACTGGACTGGACAATCTATAGGTTGTCAAAATTTATTATGAGGATAAGGAAAACCTTATATACATACATCAGCATAACTTTGTGTTGAACCTTGGGGGGTCAAGATCTCTGTCTAAATAAATAAATAAATCTGGGTAAATTCCCAGATGATTAACCCTTTAAGACCTACCATAGAATCAAGTCCGCCAGAGCTTATATAATATTTTTACATGGTGTAGTGCCATTTTTGGGAGCATTTCAAGTTGCTATCAATACAACCATTATACCCCAAATTTTAATAATATGTTTGCATTAAGTGCATAGAAATTACATAAATTGCGAAAAAGTGCAATAAACTACAAAAAAATTGAAAATCGTTTCTGCTTTTTTAACATATATTTCTAGTTAGAGAAATTTAAGAGGCTTATCCCTCAAAACTGTAAATACAAAAAAGTTGCACAAAATAGTTTCCTACCACAGGAAATTAATTTTGAGTGTCTTCATAGTTTTATTTTTGAAATACACCAATTTTTATACACTGCAGGAAAAACGAAAATAAATATTATACTGCAAATTTGCAAAAAAGCAGCATGTGCATCAAAATAAACTATTTCCAGCAGTGCAATATGAGTCCTAAGCATCCCAGAAACGACACAGAAAGTCATAAAGTCAAACATAACTTTTAAAAAGACCAGTATAGGCCCTGAGGCCCTGATGGTAAAAAAGACTACATTTCCGCGAAAATGACGTCACTTCCGGTTTCGGGCAGGTAACGGCGGACATGCAAAGGTTTGCGCTGACGTCTATTCCAACGTAGGAAGTGGTATGAACAGCTGATCGGATCGGCAAGGCGTGTTTCTGGAATATTATGTTTTTGTTCCTGCAAGCGCTTTTTATACAGTTTTTGCAAAGCTTTATGTGGAAGGAAACCGTGACCTAGGACAAGCTGATGGCATAAGATGTAAGTACAACTCCTCCGGTTTCATATGCAAAAAAAATTATTGCGCTAGCTTACGTGATTGCAGAGCTACCGGGATTTAAAAATAGTTACGCAAAACAGAGCGTTCCCGCTCCGACCGGCTCTAAAGGGTTAAACATGCAACTATTTTGCTGGTAATACCTGAAATTGACTAAAGAAAATCAACAGCCTAATTATGCAAGATAATTCATAATTTTATTGGGGGGGGGGGGGGGGTATATTGGGGGGATCATAAATTTTTGGAGTGCCACAAATAATTTGTGTGGCATCTTATTGAATCTAGAAAACCCGATTGTTATGTAAATAGTTTAAAATAGTTGTAAAAAAAAAAAAGAAAAAAAAGAGGGGTAAAAGGTGGCTGCAAATAGCTTTGTTGTTTGCAAAACTTGTGCATATGATTTTTAAAATTGACTATTTGTATTTACATTTAAAGTTATGAAATATGTTTCATTAAACATGTTTGTGGTTGTTACAGTAAAAATATAACTTTTTCTACTCAGATTTTAAGTTTTTTGTCTGATTTGAGATCAATTGTGTTAATACAATATGTCAAAATGAAAACATAACTGTAAATTCAGACGAGTGTGGTTGTGCTGAAAAGGATGATACCAAACAAGGCAAAGTAAATAGTTTTTAAAGGTGAAATGTAGATGTAAAATCAAAAGTAGTTAAAAATAGCCAATTATACCCTGCACCCCAGAGGGTTAAAACATTTTTTTTTAAAGTGACACAATAGTTACTTTTCAAGTAATTAATTACTTTTAGAATCTTGTAACTCAGTTACTAATTCAGTTACTTTTTTAAAGAAGTAACTAGTAACTATAATTAATTACTTTTTCAAAGTAATTAAGCCCAACACTGCTGACAATAAATAAATAAATAAATAAAATCCTATAAATTCACACATTTCTCTGTTCCAAACAATAGGACCAACCAAGCCTGTGTCATTATTTGGTCAATAGCAGCTTGAAGCACCCCATTCCCAAAGTCAGGTCAGGAGTACTGTGGCTAACTTCTTTCTGAAAATCCCATGGGCCACACCAAATCTTAAATTATCACTCTAAACAAAATCTATCAGAAAGTTATGCATTTACTTGAAAATGTTATTAAAACCCATAAACAACGCAGGTTGTTAGCTGTTGCCATTGCTACCCAGTTATATGCAAAGAGGTAAGACAAATGTGTGACCTACCTGCTATATCACAAACGAGCCACCTTATATGTTTCAATTAACTTTTCATATAAATAAATACATTAATTTCTAAATATTTACCAGTAGTACATACTTGTGAGTAATTTCAAACTGGATTTCTGATGTACCCACAGTACCTTTGCAACCCACACTTTGGGCATCGCGACCAATAGTAGAATCATGACTGAGGAGAACATTAATGGACCTATGCAGTTCAGACCTTGGGAAGTAGGCTACTTATTAGCTCATGAGGCTCTCTCCAAAGCACTTGAAACTTGTAAATTTTTTATAAATGTACTGTGTGTTTATAGATATTATCCATGCCAGTTTGTGATGTGGATTAAGAAAGGTTGTTTATGCTTGAAGCAAACTGTCACAGTTGGCTGCCCGATTTTGTCGAGCATCTCCTCTGGAACTGACCCAGAATAGGCACAAACATCTCACACAGTATAAGACTCTTCTAATAAAATAATAAGTTCAAGGTACTTAGAGAATGTGCACATTTCCCACTGTAAATGTAGTCCACAACATGTTTCACCTCTTAATCTTTTGAGTTTGCTATATGACGGGTTGCTGTGGACCCCAGGTTTGTGAATGCAATAACTCAAGAATGAGGTAAATGAGGTAACACAGAATTTTCAAATCAATACCATGGTTGTATCTACTGAAAATCTCTGTAAGGCTTAAATCTCAGGGACCTTGACTTCAATTTCAGAGCTCAACTTTTCTAAAGAAAAGAGGATTTTCACATTTATATCGCAGGCATGTCTACTAGGACAGCGGTCCCCAACCTTTTTTGCGCCACGGACTGGTTTTTGCCCGACAATGTTTTCATAGACCGGCCTTTAAGGTGTCGCGGATAAATACAACAAAATAAAACTAGTACCGGTACCGAAAAAAAGAAAATTTATTCATAACACACGTGAAAAGATCAAGGAAAACCGAGTAAACGATAAAAACGATAACAAAATAACACTGAAAACTGATAAAAACCCTGAAAACTATACATTTCACACCTGAGCCTCAACTCTCGCGGCCCGGTACCAAACGACTCACGGACCGGTACCAGTCCGAGGCCCGGGGGTTGGGGACCGCTGTACTAGGAGGCTAAAGGGTAGCACTATATTTTAAAAAAAAAAACCTAACAATTAGCTGATGCTTAAAGCTGGTTCATTTAATTAACATCCAATTTGTATCAAATTAGGTCTGATTGAAGGACTGATATGATGGTAAGTTGTCCGCTGCTCCGCTTTGAATATTGGTAAGAACTTGACACAGAGATTACTTAATGGATTTTAAGCAAAATTGTGCCTAAGTTTAAGAACATATTCATCAGTTGTTTTTATTTTTTTAGGCCTTTTTTTTCTTTTAAATTTTCACAAGAATTGGTAGTTCCCCTAGAGTTTTGGCCACCCTAACAATCAGGTGATTCCCTATGAGCAAGCAATTAGCGACAGTGGGAAAGAAAAACTCCCTTCTAAAAGGAAGAAACCTCGACAGAACCAGGCTCAGAAAGAGACAGCCATCTGCCATGACTGGTTGGGGTGGGGGGAGTGAAAATTTCAAAGAAAAAGAGAAAAGCCAAAGTGATAATTATTGGAGCCGCTTAATTAATTCTTGCAGTGTAATTTGCTGTTAATGGCCTTTTCCAATCCCTGTATATGTTTTTGTTACTTTTGTCCAGGGTTGAAGCAATGCTGGAGATTGATTCTGTGTGATCTTTCTCTTTTCCAACTTGAAGGCTGCTGAGAGACCATGCCAGTGCAGGCCTGGGTTGAAAAAGGGATGGTGGAGATCCTCCGAGGGTGTTATCCGCTGGTTTGGATTCAGGGCCAACATCTGTTTGATTAGGCTGACAAATAAATGTTGTCTATTTTCAGGTTTTTCGCTATCTTCCAGTACTAGTTCTTCAAGGTCATCAAGACACTGGTTTTATGTATCGAATATCCTTGGATTGATAATCTGTCTCATCTTGAAATTGCCTTTCAGTCTTAAATGTCCAGCGCTGTCCATTATCATTGTCTTTTATGAAATAGTAATTGGTGTAGAAGCCAGAGTCTAAAACATGATCTAAAACATGAACAAGTTTGACTTTGATGGGACACTCATCGTGGTCCACAAACATTATGTTTCCAGGTTTGAGGTCAGCATGCACTATTCCCAAAGAACCCAGGTGGGACAGAGCATTTGTGAGCTGATGTAACACTGGCCTCAATTCACTTATTGCGAGACCCTGGTTATTCCAGTCCCGCAGGCTTTGATCGAGGAGTTCAAAATCTAAGCAGATCCGCTGGTGGTCGAGGAAAAAGCCGTTCCATTCCACAATATTGCATCTATGTACATCCAAGCCTTGCAGCTGCTCCAGGATGAAAGTTTCCATTTTTGCCTGTTGCAGAATTTCGTGGTTGCTCTTGTTGACTTTAACCTCCTAGGACCTGGCGTCCACATATGTGGACATCACATTTTGGGTTATTTAGACTAAAATACTCAATTTTGCTCTACAACGGCCTGATATCCACTTATGAGGACATTATACCGCTACTCTTCTATCAAAATTTTAAACGAATATCCTCATATGTGGCTCTCATTTTTCTTGGAAACAAAAATCAGGTAAAAAAAAGATCTTGTAATTCTTTGTTTTTACATTCATCAGGTCCCAATATGCCCAAATATCAAAAATAAATAAAAAATGCATGCCATGGAAGAGTTCGGGTCTTAGGTTAATAGCAACAAGTTTGTTGGGTTGTGTATTGCGACATTTGGTTACAATACCAAAGCTCCCTTCTCCGAGGAAACCCTCTACCTCATAGTAATCTCCCAAAATGGTCCCTTTAGATATTTCAAGGTCATCTGAGCTTAAGGACGAGTTGGCTGACATGGTGAAATGTGTTTGTTTGCTTGGTGAATTGGTGAGAAACGTTTCAAAATTTTTTGGTTTATGTTGCAAAACTCTCGCAAAACTTTTCAAAAGGGTTTTGGTTGCTGTCAGGTCATCGTCAGTTAAGCAGTAAAGTTTAACAGTTTAAAGCTCCTATTTAAGTGTTTAGTGGAATCAAAGATCAAAGCAAGGTTGTGATGATGTTGTGACCTTAAACACGGGAAATAGTGAGGAGAGGTGAAAGAATGGCACGGACAGACAGCTCTCTCTCACGCGTCTGTATTGAGTGAAGGAGGAGGCGCGCATGTGCTGCTGGCTGCAAAACAACAAATAAAACAATAATAAAGGCATGACACGAAATATAAGGAACAGAGATGTACAACTCCAAAACTAATCAAATTTATGATCCACCACAATGACACAAAGAATCAAAGGCATTCCGATGTGTGTGGATGTGCACTTGTGTAATATTGTTCACCCTAAATTTGACCCTAATGAGTTTAATATGAGTGAATTAAAGAAAATGTTAGTTTTGGAGAATTTTGAAATTATGAAACTGAGTCATAAAACTTTTTGTGCATTTGTTTATTTTTTCCTTACACACCCTGTCAAGCTTTTCTCTGTATAGTCATGCCATAGGTTTGGGAGCAAACAAGAAATTGATTAAAATGTTCTCTTTCATTTGAACAATTATCAACTTCATATATATTCAAGCAGTGTTTTTATAGCTTTTTTAACCCTTGCCTCTCTCCTCACTGGGCTATGGAACATGCAAATATCTTTATGTTTAAATTATAACTCCACATTCTAATCTGACATTTCATTCTATACTCAGCGGACCTGTCAAATGTACAAATATGACTGTGGAATTTGTATAAAATTCGATATGTGATTTACATATTTAATCTTTTATGCAAAGTTTTATCAAGATCACTCTTTTCATCCAGGAGGAAATAAGGAACACACATACATAAAATCTTTATAGTATGATGATTACCCTTAGAAAAGTGGTCCAAAGGCATAATGTTGCATAATGATATTTCAGTTTAAACATGGAAAAAAAAGGATATTAATCTCACGCAGATTTGGATGTTGAACTGGAGCAATGATGCTGGGCAAGACTAGTTTTTAGCATCTGTGTATACCTGTGCTGTTAGACCAGCAGAAGAATAAAACTAGGTCTGATTTTAATTCAACAAAGTCTTATTTTATTATGAGTGCAGTCTTAACCACAGCTCCATGGTTTATTGAGCAGCATCCTTCAAGATAAAAGGTTTGGATCTTTGCAAAATCAAACCATGTGCATATATTTTTGAAGTACAAGTAGCATTTTTTTTTTTTTTTAAACCAAGTCATATAAAGGACTAAATAAAAAAAACAAAAGTAACCAACACGATTAAAAACTTTGCCCTGTTAAAGTATGTGTATTGAGAAGAAACCCCAAATATACAAGTCTCTCCTGAGTGCAAATTTTACAGTACGAGTTATTCAATGTACAAAAGCAATATTGATCCAAACATGACAACAAAATGACTTCATGCAAGAAAGAAAACATGTGGGTAATCAAGACCTTTAACAAAATGTTGTACCTAAGGTGCTGACTATTGAATCTGCATGTTGGAACTAATAAGAAAAACCAGCAGTAAAATTATTAAATGCTTCTGAAAAAAATATATAAAGTAAAGGAGCAAAAACCTGGCACAGCACATCTTTACAGCTAGTTACTCCTAATGCTGTTAATCTGCTAATTGTAATGCTATACACATTCTGGTGGCTTAAATGTTTAACAAAACACTTGATTTTTATTAAAATAAATGTGAACTGCTGAAAAGCAACATTTTTACTAAGCTAGGGAAATCAGTTTGAATATTTTAACAACAGCTGCCTTTACAGAACATTAGAAGTAAGACAAATTAGAGGAACTACTGCTCTGGTGTGCAGATGGTTGTGTAAATACAGCTTGTAGATGCTATACTGCAGTTTTCCTGTTACCAGTCTGTAAAACAGCATGTGATACGACAAATAAAGACTATACCCAGTGCGGGCTGCTGTTAGACTGCACACCTGGAGCGAGGGCGTACACAATCTTGCTCACAACTCGATGTCTAACAGTACTGTGAGTGGCAGCTCTCTCTTTGGCTGAGCTTTCTTCTTCTGTATCCTTTTCAAAACTAGCTGAACTTCTGCTCTCTCCCTCCTCCTGCTGGTTCCAGAGAGAGGACAAGGACTCCAGGGTCGAGTGGAGCTCATCTCGTGCAGACATTACGGTCTGAAGACAGGGAAGCTGCAGGGTTGGGGCCCCAATTCCATCCTTGGAAAGGCCGGTGATCAGCTCGTCAACAGCCTTGGCAGAAGAGGAGATCGTATCTCTGCAGCTTTTGAAGTCTTTTCCTAGGAGGAGGGCACCAGGGACAGACTGGTCAACCATCCTTAAATCTACCAACACTGCTGCCACTGAACTATCAGAAAATAATCTGTAAGAGCTAGTGTTGGCCTTTGCCCATCAAGGAAGTACATTAGTGTAAGTGTCTTGACACTGTGAATCAAAAGCTTTACCTCGTAAGGCTGTAGACAGAGATGAATGCAACTGTCTAATGGCTTGGTTCAGCTGGAACAGTTTGGTTGATGTCGTCCTCAGTTTCTGCAAAAGTAAAGCCAAAGCGTCCTCCTCCCCTTCCTCTGCCTCCTGTGGTTCCGATTCCCTCTCCTGTTTGCAGACATTAGCACTTACACATAATGACAACAAGACTGCAAACAAACAGGACATGCTTGTAACTTCATCTGTTAAATTACATACAAAACACAACAAAGATCCTACTATAATGTGTAGAAATTTACTATTAACTAAATGCAACCAGTTTTGACTCCTGTATTTTGCTTAAGTTATATTTTAACAGGTGAGCAGAATAGATTTTACACAAAAAGTGAAATAAAAGAATTGCAGCCAGTGCCTGAATCACTACAAGTTGAAAATATTTTGGGTTCAAGCCTCTGCTACATTTACCAATAGTGAGAAAAACACCCTGAAAATAGCTTTTGGAGGATATAACTCAGTTTTATTTGACTACAATAACACTGTGGACAGCATAAAGCCCAGCTGCCTACATGTGTCATGTATTGGTTTGAAAAGGTAAAAAGGCCAAAACAAAACCTGCTACTTTGTGTGGCTAAGATAAGGACAAACAAGCCTGTTAGCTGTGACTTATGCCCCTTCATTCAACACATTCATTATGTGAACGATCACCGAGGGATGACCGCAGAGAGATAAGCTTACGGCACACTAAGCTTTACAGGAGCAATAAAGGCTGAGTGGCATCTTTAATGGGGCTGTTGTGGCAGCGAGTCTTAATCCGTAACATTTAAGCCTGTGTTTTTAACCTTTACCTACAGGATGCTCAGCTGAGCGTGCACTGTTGTCTTTTTGCTCTGGTTAAACCAAAACAAGTGCCAGGACTTTTGTAATGAAGCTCCACAAAGCAGATAACAAATGCCATTTATTCCCTCCCCCAAGTTTGACACATATTTTTTAATGATTACATTCTTAATAAAAAAAAAAAAAAAAGATAATGAAACAATAGAGGCTAAAAAAAAAGAAATTTAAGCTGCATTATGTTGTAGATCTGATTGTGAAAAAAACTAAAGGGTTTAGAGAAGGGGTGTCAAACATAAGGCCTGGGGGCAAGAATCGGCCGAGCGAAGACCTGAAACTGGCCCAGTAGAGAGCTTTAGAAAAAAATATGAAGGAGTATGTAAATGTTCAACTTCTAACTGCATTTTCTTAGGTTTTACAGCTTTTCCCATCCACTCCTACTGCCATAAAGTCATTAGTTAAGAGATAAACAATTAAATGACGGGAAAATTACAGTTTTTCCACTTTTGGTGCGCTTGCAGTAAATTAAAAAACAAACATTTATAATTACAGGACAGTCTGTGCAATGAAAAGGAGTTGGACGTCCCTGGTTTAGAGGCTACAGATTGTGATTTTTAATGGATTCTGTTGATGAAACTTACCAAAATATGGCAGTACATGTAGCTCTCCAGAGCACGAGCTAAATCAAGAGTCTTTGATTTAAGGCTCTGGAGGACCTGCGTGTAAAGATGACAGGTATCATGGGTAGCAACTCAATAAGCACTTTAAAAACACACCAGATATAGCATTTCTGTGATATAAATGAGCACAAAAAGGCACGACATTTTAAATAAGTGCGTGATCTCTTACTGAGCTTCTGGGATAGGACAGTTGAGCCTCTCTCAGCATTTCCCTCGTGATGGTGAGGCTCTCCTCCAAGAGAGATCGGACACCCTTACCAGTTCCCTTCATTAGACACGTGACCACTGAAGGCTAACGATTAAAAAAAACAAAAGGACACAAATGACTTTTTATGACCACATTATTCCAGTCAGTTACCAGAGCTACAAAGAATGACAGATTTCAGATTAATTTTCAAACAAACTTTCACCCTTCCAAGATTAATGGGCAGCAACAATTCCAGTGGAAGCAGTAAGGGTGGACTTGGTTTTAACCACTCACAGCTTCTACATTTCGGCTTAATTTTTGTTAAATAAATAATGACAGTGTGTGGTATCATGTTTTATTATTCATATCAGGTTTATGACCTGTTAAGGACCAGATAATTAATTACATCCCAATACATAAAACCTTAGCATTGGTGCACCGTGTTACCATGGCTGTACCTTACACTCACATTCATACAGTTAATAGTTGTGATGAGGGGGCATGAGTAGAGTGGCCCACAGTGCCCAAACAGAGACCTCCCAGCTAAATTATTGGTGGTCTTACCTTGCCCATAGCCTGGGCGCCCAGTCCCGTGACATTCAATGACATGCCTGTCACTACTGCCATGTGTCCAAGCGCAAGTAAAGTTTTATCCAGGCACTGACTAGTTTTCCTTCGGGCTTCTTTCACCATCAATGTGATCTCAGATTCGCAACCCTGGATGTGAGGGCGGGAGAGGAATGTTTCACTCAGCATCGAGTCGGCACAAACAAACTGATACACAGGTTCAGTTCACATTTATTTAATAGTGAATCAATGCAAGCAAGAGAGTACAACAGCCAACAAAGTCTGAAGGGGCAGTAAATAAATTAAAATGCTAGAAAAAATTAAAAGTAAGGATCGAGAGGGGAAAATTGTGTGTTTGGGTGCTGAGAGTGGCAAGGAATTTAGATTTAGTTTCCATATATTCATGTTCTGTTTGGGGCTTCAAGGTTGAGAATTCCCTCAGCTTTGCCATTTCCATAGACAGAGCTCAAACAGCTCAGAGCTAAGACCCGTCAATCAATGCTCTGCATTTTGATTAGCCACCCGTCTCCAAACTACGCAAAATTGAAAATCATTTGTCAGCTTAGATTTTGCACTCTTTTTGACTCATTCATATACTGCAAATGCCAGAAAACCCAGACATCATGTCAATGCATAGCCTTTAACTTAAAAAAAAAAAAAAGGCTTGATTTGCCTGAACTCAAAATGGGCGGAGTGTAATGATTAGAGAATAATGATACAATCTGCATGTAGGCTGGCTTAGCCTTTTATCGTCACCAAGCAGAAACCTCAGTTTGAAACTTGTGTACTGTCACTTTAACGTGTGATACCTTTGGGTATTTTTTTTCCTCACCTGAATCAACATCTGGAAGAACCCTCCCATCTTCTTGACTTGGCTTTTAAGTTCCTCAGCAATCGTGTAGAGCAGACCGGAGGAGGGTTTAACACTGGCCAACCACTGCATGGTAACAAACACTGCATTCTCTATGGCTGTCGTGGCCTTCACCAACTCAGTTTGTGCCACCAAATTACCCACAAACACTGCAAAAAAGAAACCACCAAAAAGCACCACAATAAAAGTTTGTGCCCAATAAACACCAGGCCACTTTTATGAATGTGGCCTGGTCATACATGCCTTTTGGCTCAGCTCTTACCTTGGCAGAGGACGAATATCCACAAATTATTCTTCTAATCATTACCTATCCATCGGTAGCTATTGATTTACTAATGTCTATGAAGTTGACTGGAACTCACCACTATCCTGGCTGTCATCATCCAGACTGTCGTATAGGTCAGATATAGTTTGGACAGCCATGTAGACCAGGTTTAGATCTGAGATTAACCGATCTGCCATGCTCTCCTCCGACCCTGTAGAACTACGCAGACGGGCCAGTGATTGGCCAACTAGCTCCTTGCAGATGCCAGGCATCCCAGGGTCTGAGATGCTGGAATGGAGGGAGGGGGATTTGGTCACACCCATTAACCCTGGGTCAGACACAGAGAAGAGTGGGTGATGATCATTTGTCACAAAAAGCAAATGTAGTCGAGTGTTTAACAGCTGTAGCACTGAATGCTGCATGCAGGGCTGAAAATTTATATTCATGTAACAATGTCGCATTTTAGAAAGACAACAAGAGGCAGCTTTTCGCCACTCAATTCCACCGACATTTGCCTTTTAAGAACACGACGTTTAATATTTTATGCATATTTACTTGTGTTTCTTACCAGCAGACTGTGAGGAGCCACTGTGGAGGCTCTGAATGGGATGCACCCGGATCTCGTAGAGACGCCCTGAGATCCTTCTGCTCTTCAGCAAACTCCTGCTTCTAAAGCCAAACCAACCAGAAACCCACTTGGTACCGCTGCCAACGTTCAACATTTATACTGACTTTTTCTTTAGACACAGGAGAATAAACTTTACTTGCAAGAGAAACCCAGAGGTGGAAAGGTCAGTAAATAGAGATGATTGTTTAGGCAAAGGTTTATTGGAGTAAAAGAGCAATATGGTGGAGCCCCAGAGCCTGTGCAGTGTTTCATTTGGCTGTGCCTAGTGGTAGTTTGGGAACACCAGGACTGCTTGACAAGAATAACCACAATGTGAGGGGGAATATATTCTGCATGTACAGCAGGTGCTGTGTGTGTGTGTGTCCTCCATACCACTCCCAAACAAACACCTTGGCCTGACCTGCATGCGAAAATTAATAAACACAAGAAATACACCAAAGAGGGGAATATTTTTGGGTAGAAAGTTTTCAGGAAAAGAGAGAAAACAGGACTGTTTAACTATCAAGAAATATGTGCCAGGTTGTAAATCACAATGTTGGAAACTGGGAGGGCTGTGAAAATAACTCAAGTATTCCAAATTTACTTGAAGTATTTACCATCACTCAACTTTCCACATACGAAAAGTAAAACTTTTTTTTTTAAAAGGGAACTGTTTTTGTGGCACGCTTTGTGTCCACAGAGAGAGGGTCAATGCAAATCAGTGCAAAAATGCTCACGTCTATTTTTTCCTTCCTAAAAGCTCTGATGAAGATGAAATTTAAGGTACACTGACACACACACCCTTCCCTAAGGGACAAGCAGTGTTTTTAAAAACTTTCCCACCTCCATATTTAATCTTATGTAAATGTAAGATGCTAGGAAGAAGGATTTATGGATAGGAGGAGCTGGATAATTACCTTCGTCGAGAAAAGGAGGCAGCGGAGGAAGAAGAGGCTGATATATCTTGCTCCCACTCATCATCGGGGTCGTAAAACACATTGTCATCTTTAGAGCTGGAATCCCCCTGTGGTGAATAAACTCCTGATGACATGTCCACTCTCATTTACTCAGCTTAATGAGAAAAGCATCGCAAAGTGAGGCAGCATCCCTCTGTCGGGCATAAAACAATCCATTCTGGACTATAAATGAGGTCAAACACTTAGGAAATTTGCAAGTGACTGGAGCTGATGTCAGGCTCTGAATTTGCAAAACAAGGAAGAGTCGTGCAGGCTGAACAGGTGTGCTATGTCTTACTAGAACACAGGTTAATGTGAGAAAGACATGATAGCAAAAAAAGGTTATGAATTTGAACGCAGAATTGATCCCAGACTTACCCGTTCGAGCTCCCTCATGGCAGCAATGTTATTTTGGAACTTTTCCAGACACCAGAAAGTGGCAATTCCCAGCTTTGTGTTTTGAACTCGCACCTGCAGCACACCACCGCACTTCTCATTCTCCGAGCTCTCATGTCTAAAACAGGAGAGTAAAGTCAATAAAAATAATAAGGTCAGAGGTTAACAGCAGCCACGTGTTCATTTACAGCTGTATTTTAGGGAGTAGCTAAATACAAAGACTGGATATAGGTTTACATGCTTTTACTTTTTTTTTTTTTTAATGCCACTGGTTTCTTCATCATTTTTGTGTTTACATGATGCATAATAAAAAAATATCTGCGACTTTTGCCCATCCTTTCTTTCCTACCTGCTGAACACTGTGTGTTTCTTCAGTTTAGCACTGATTTTATTGGCTTCCTCAATCATCAAGGACAACTTCATGGCATCCCACTGTGGAGAGACTGCGACAGAGAAATGAAACATTACCTTCAACTAGGACTGGGCGATATATATCGAGTTTTTAAATATATTGAAATATTTTTATATGATATATGAGATGTGATAATATTGTTTATATCGATATAGTCTATGTTATGTTATAATTATACTTGTGGAGCCACAAGTTTGCCTCTCTTTCGTCCACTTTTGTCTCCACGCAACGTTACTCTGCCTCTCTCTACTTCACTGAACACAACTCCCCCTCCCCTATCACTTCACCTGCAGGCAACAACAAGATCAGCTATCAAAGAGGAGCGGGTCAGTAAAAAGAAAACATTTGGAGATTACTATTTTACTGCTGGTAGCAGTAATCTCGTTAGAATGACGTTAACGCCATAACTGCATTAATGCGGCAAATCTCCGTTAATGAGTTACCGCGGATCGCCCCGAGCATGGGGCTGGATGGCATCAACGTGTTAACGAGCTAACAGCTCTCACACGTTGACGCCATGCAGCCCCATGCACGGGGGCTGCACGGCCTAAAATTCTTTCATTTTCTCAAAACTCGACAGTGCACCTTATGTATGAGTTCTGGTTGTGCTTACTGATCGCGAACCGCTTTTATGTGTTACATTCCGGCTACCGTAGTCAGGAGCCTCGTGGAGTACTACGTACTGTACTTCAACGTAATATTACCGTATTGTGTGCGTTTAAGGACCACAAATGGCACCTGTTCATAGACGTGGTTACAACAAGGATTTCAAACTCCAGGCTGTCAGTCACGCAGTAGAACTTGGGAACAGAGCAGATGCGAAATTTGTCTTTGTTATTATGCTCAGGGTCTGTTAGTTTACATTTTGACTGCACAATTGTGAGCTTTTTGTTATGCACAAAAACAACATTGTTTTATTTTATTTATGGAGCATTATTATTTAATAAATGCTGATAATTTATTTCTGAGTAATTTTTTCATGTACATCTACGCTGTATGTTAATAAAAGTGCCAGTGTGAGATCTGGGACACAGTGTGACTAAGAACTCTCTTTTTGTTGTTACTTTATGGCTTTAAAAAAATATCGAGATATATATCGTATATCGCCATCCAGCTAAAGAATATCGAGATATGAATTTTTGGTCATATCGCCCAGTCCTACCTTCAACTAATAGCCCAGAGTTAAATATCATTTGGCTCAGATGATCTTTACTTAGCAGTACAAGACAGTACACAGCAGGGATTCACTGTAAAAAGGAACAGTTGAAATAAGCTACTCACTGGCTATTGCACTCATTTCCACCAACAATTCTCAAAGACCTTATAAGGAATTACAGTAAGATGCAGATCGCTGTGCTCCACATTCTACCGATTAGGGTTGAGAGGCTCATAAACTCCGACATTGCATCCATTCATCTAATATGATCCTCGTACAAACAAATGAACAGAATAAGAGGGCAGCATAATGGTCAGACTCCCCAACACTCCTTACCAAAAAGTCATTTTAACGCAACATTGTCTCGAGTCAAATAAAACCATTGGCTATAAAAGGAGCATCTTAGAGGGGCTTAGAAAATAAGATGGGCAGAGGTTCAACTATCTGCTCCTGTGTCTAATGTTTGTAAAAAAGAAAAACCAACAAATATACTATTATTATAAGACTCCAGGAACCTGAAGAAATATGTGCACAAGGGACAAGGCCAAAGATTAATGCTGAACACCTGTGATCGTCAGGTCTTCAGGCAGCACTGCATTAAAAACAGGCACGATTCAGTCATGGAAATCATTGTCTGTAAACACTGTATGCTGTGTCAAAGAAGAAGCTAACGGCAGTGGGCCAAAGCTCTTCTAAAATGGTCCGAGGCAAAGTGGAAAACTGTTCTGTGGTTAGACAAATTGAAATTTGAAGTTCTTTTAGATAAATGTGGAAACCATTTCTAAACTAGTCTAAAGAGGAGACAGACCATCTGGCTAGTCATCGCCGCCTAGTTCAAAAGCCTGCATCTCTAATAATATGGAGGCCCATTAGTGCTTTACATATTTACTAAGGATTATATGCCTTCAGTGTACGTTGATATAGTGGCAAACAGCTTTTCTCTAATGCTTCTGCTGCTCAGGACAACTCTGCTTACACGATGTGATCCTTACTCCCAAACACGTTCAGTGTTGACTTAACTCTTACCATGTTGGGGCGTATGGTTTTCCCTTAAAGCTCTTTTCTTCTGAATCTCCTCCAGCTCCTTGCCAATCTTTTTCTTTTCCGCCTCCAGGGCCTCGACAATCCTCACTTGGCGCACACGATGCTCTTCCATAGCCTTGAGTGAGTCATGGTAATGTAAACAACATTAAAAACCATCAGGGTAAAACATTCCGCCTGAAGCCAAGCTCCACGGTGGCTCAAAACGCATCCCAAATGGTTAAACATAAAGCCCAGAGTCAGCATATTTGCTAATGCTCATACATAACATCAGAAAACATGAGGATGAGCGAACGAAAGAGGTGATATAATTAATGAATATAGATTTCCTGTATGCCTACTTCCAGAAAAGCGAGAAGATGACTGCTTGAAAATATCACACATTTCGCCCACCTACTCCCTCCCGCCTACAGTCATAGGGGAAATAAAAGAAAAGGCAACAGTTTCTTTCTGGAAAACCTGATGGTACGGCGCACATTCCTGAGCTATTTTCACTTTCATCCATAAAAAAAATGCCATCAAAAAGTGATTGTTCAAAGTCCTGTTTAATTTTGCCCAATTCCCCTGCAAGGCCGTCTCCACCTGTACCTCATAATGTAGCACCTGAGATCCAAATGGTTGCAAACACACAAAACCTTCACACAGGAGGCTTCCCATAAAGGCCGACTGGCCAAATGTAAATTGGGTGTGTAAAATATATATATATATATATATATATATATATATATATATATATATATATATATATATATATATATATATATATATATATTTATATATTTATATATATATATATTTTTTTTTTTTTTTTTTTTTAAACATGTGCACAAATCAAAATAATCTAGCCCATCCTGTTTTTGTCATTTCCTTAATTTAATCAAAAATCCTAACCTGGGTCTCCATGTGGATACGGAGACGTTTCCTCTGGACATCCACCTCCTGCTCCAACTCCAGCTTGGCAGTTTTGAGCTCTGCCATCTGGCTGGCAACCCTCTGCTTCTCCAACTCCTGTTGGCGCTTCCGCTCATTCTCCTCATTCTGAAGGAACGAAATGCTGGCATTTATCTGCAGTTTGCATAATCTGACAGGGTATGAGAGCGTGCAAAACTCTACTATGTTTAAAGGTTCTTTAAAAATGCACAAGTGTTAAGAAAATACACCTAGCAATTTCAATTTGAGGTTTTAGTTTACAATATTACAGTAAATGAAAATTACAGACTGTCAATAATCTAATACAGGGTTACAATAATAAATGACTGATGATATCATCCAACTGGCCTATTTCTAGATTTTAAAAAAAGAAGAAGAGAAAGTCTCGTATACCAGCTCTCTCTCCAAGGCTCGGATCTTTTCTTCATAGAGCACCTTCTGGTCAGAAAGCTCTTTCTGAGCCACTTCTTTTGCCATCTGGATTCCTTGCATCATCTCCTGCTTTGCTTTAAGATGGGCTTCTTCAATTTCTGCCTCAAGCCTGAGAAACACAAAAATGGGAATTCAGATTTTGAGAGTACGGAATAACATTTTACAGAAAAGCCTCAGTCTGGCCGATTTTCCCTCCACTCACAGCGCTCTTTGAGCTGCAAGGAGCTCGTTTTTAGCAAATTCGAAATCTTTATGACCGTCGCCTTCGCCTGTCCAGCATGACGCTCTCTTCCCAGACTGCACCTCTGCTGGGTGATTAAAGCGGAAGTAGTGATCTCCTCCAAGAATCACCCTGTCGCCCTAGAAGCCGGACAAGAGACACAGATCCAGAGAGAAACCATTTATGAAACGCTTTGGGCCTTGCGTGGACAGACCGTTCCGTTTGATTTACAGAGAGTAACAAAATGAAGCGATAGACGGACAAAAAAGTTAGAACTTGCTGCTTTACTTACATGGTGTAGGACTGTGGATTCAGAGATGAGGTTCCCATTAACAAAAGTCTTGGCGTTTTCCATCGGAATGATGCTGACAGTATCGTGTATGTTGGATATAACACTGAAAAAATATATATATAAAGAAAATAAAAACTATTTTAGGTGAAATGCAAAAAAAGTGGCCAAATATCTTCGTAGGGCTACATATTCCTTGGTTATATCCATCTTGATGCAGGTATTCCACCTGACTGAACAATATGCTACTGTTTTCACCCCTCTCTGAGGAGTTGGTCTTACCAGTGCTGGTCAGCAATGAGGGCGCCAGTCAACTGGATATCGTGGCTGGAGTTGGACTTGAGCTTGCCCACCGTAGTGCGACCCTCTTTGATCATGTAGAGAAGCATCTCGGACAGCTGAGGGTCCTCATTCAGATTCACGAGGTTGGGAAGACGGTTGTCCACTTTGAAGGTCACTCCTGCTTTCTGATCACACAGACCAAAAATTATTTATAGAGGGGGGGGTTCATCTCCTTTGTTTTCAGCTTCTTCTTTAACAACATTAGTGTTTGAACATGAGCATGGTGGGTGCAGAATGATAGAGAGAGTAGACTAATAAAATGAAGGTTACACCGAAAAAAGAAATTACCTGCAACTCTTTGGTCTCTTCACGCTTGCGAATTTCTGCTTGCTCAAGTTTCTCCCTCCACGCCCTGCCGGAAAATTTGAAAAAAAAAAAATAAAAAAAATTTATAACCAAAAGCAAAAATGACATAAGAACAAATTCTACCACTAACATCACCCACTGCTAAGTAAACCCCAAGTCATATATTGATATCAGCATTTATAATGGCCGATAAATAAAAAGGTTTTAAAGAAGAGATGGGAGAAACACCCTTCAACCAAGTTAAGAGGGTTGACGTTGCTTAGTTCATCCACCAGAGGGCACTCTGCAGCTTTCCACTTGAGAACACAAGTGTTTAGAAAGCAGCAAAAATAACCAGCTGATCAAAGCAGAGCATAATTTCCATCATTTCCTTCAGGATTAATAAAGTATTTCTGATTCTGATAAATGAGTAGCGCACAACTTCCTGTGATAATAAATCCTGATTATATTGAAAGAGCATTGTCATAATATCTAAATAACCACACATAACAAATATTTTATTTAAAATTTCTATATTAGTTGGGCTCTACTTAACATCTTTGTCATGCTAAAAATGTCTGATTTTTATTTCTAATATCAGAATGTTGAATGTTTTAGCCTAATAAAAATATACACTGGAAAGAAGTAAATCTTTCTGTTATTAGAACTCAATAACAAACTGTATGTATCAAGACTGCACAAATACACAGAAACATATAGATCACTGTAAATATACTATTACTTTGTGTGAGTGTGAAGAATAACTTTAAAACTAGCTTTCATTTGACCCCCTCCACTGCAAAAAGAGAACTGTTCATTTGAGGATTCAGTAGGATTATAGCAGTAATGCTGACCGATTGGCCTCAATCATTTCCCTCTCTTGCTGACAGAGTTTATTCTTCAAGGTGGAGATCTCCTGCTGGAAGAGCCTCACTCTCTCTGGTTCGACGCCCTGGGAGCTCATCTGGGCTGCTAGCAGCTTCTCCACCTCTGCCTTTAGCTCTGAAACACACAAAATTCATCCAGATTGTTTCCTACTGAGAAAACTGTTGCAGCAAGATTATGTAAATGTGCAGATATGATGCCACTTTAGAGAGGAATATTCAGATTTGGTCAGCAAACTGCTCGATACTGTCCCTCACTGAAGTTGACTGGTTTGTCTGTCTGAGTCACATTCACTTTGAGCATCTCCCGCTGACAAGCATCGTGAATGAAATCCACAGCAAGAGCTCCCCTTAGTGCTAAAAACGTCAAACAGCAGCGCTATCATCTTATGGAAAAATAATACTTGCATGACAGTTAGCCGCCATGTGCAACTGACAGTGCATAAATATGGCCTGGAGGCAAGGTTAGGGCCAGGCTTTAATTTCAACTGGATAGCGCAAGAGCTGGTGATGGATAAACGGGCCGACAGGCGGGAGGGTGAGTGGTAAAGGAGGAGAGCGAAAGCGATCGGGAGCGAGTGCCTAACAGGAACACAATCACATATAAAGAAAAACACAGGGATGAACAAAAGAGAGAGAGGAAAAAGGCTAATGAAGGAGGAGCTGAAGGACAGACATGAAAATATTTATATGTGTGTGTGTGTGTGAGAGAGAGTTCTTACAGTCCAAAAATACTGACTACACCTGTGAAGCTACTCTGTGGTTTTGGTTGTAAAAAAGGAAATACAGGTGTGGCTTTGTGTGTTGAAAGGCAGATGTTCAGGTTTACAAAGAACTACAGGGGAAAAAAGGAAAAAGAATCTCTCATATAAAAATGATTTTCCCTCCCTCTCTTTTTTTAGTTTATAAGGTGACCAAGGATTTGTCCAGGCTCACATGTCAAACCAACACAGTAAGTGTGCCTGAAACCCTGCTTTAGACATAAGGCTTATAAATAGATACCTTTTGTCTACAGTATACAAATTTTTAAGCATGTTATGGATGTCTGACCTCTGATGAGCTTGGCATTGGTGTCCTCATTGACCTTGGCCACATTTATGATTGTGCGGGCTTGCTGGGCATAGCGTAGAGTGCTCAGGCTCTCCTCCACGTTGCTGCCCGCCGGGCTCAGCGTAGCGATCATGGCCGTCTTAGAGTTACCGCCGAGGCTCTCCTTCAACAGCCTGCAGGTGACAATTAGAGGAGAACCGTCACTGTGATTGCTGACAAACAAACAAATACAAATAAAGAAATTGTGCACAAGCACACTGTTCCCTCACCATGTAAGGACAGAGTCTCTGTACGGTATGAAGACTTTCTTCTTGGTCAGCGCTTGTTCTGATAAGGCAGAGATGACCTTTCCGAGCGTCAGCAGTGATTTGTTGATGCTGGCGCCCTCCTATAAAGACATCGTTTTGAATAAAATAAGCATAGAAAAATTAATGAACAGGCCAACAATGCAAAGAAACCAGAGCCTTCTGAGACAAGAGACTGTACTCTGATTTGTGAATGATAAAATTATATACCGTGGTTCACCTAAAAGTCTCCATCTCCAATCTCCAACAAGCAATGATTAACTGCTTAATGACTTAACCACACATGGTAGTTAACATGTGCTCACCCTGAGTCGGTCTCCACTGGTCTGGGCAGAGTGGCAGCGTTCGCTGCCTGCCAGATCGATCAAGTTGATCCTGCTGGTGATACTGTGGTCATGTTCCTCGCCTTCCACAAGCTCAGTCTGCACACACAAACACAAATGGACTCACAGGCACTTAATGTAAGCACGATTCATCCGCTCCCCCGTGCTAACGTATTTTTTTACATAAAAACTCAAAGAGGGAAAAGAGGTGTAAATACACAGTGAAGACAGTACCTTAGTCTGGGTCATGACCAAGGTGAAGACAGAGTGAGATCTGGAGCTCTTGTCATTCATTCCTGTGGCTGCTGTGGCTCTCTGCTTATTGCCGAGCTCCAGCCAGCCCTAAAGAAGAAGAAAAAAGTACTTTAAATTATTATTGATTCTCTGTGTGAAATCTCACTTGAAGATATTCATTTCCATGACAAGCCTTTCAGATTCGGTTAACAGGCTTTTTGTCTGCTTGACACTGAAGACCTAGCTTGTTCTTGAAAGCACCCACGAATAAAAAGACAACTGGTTCATCTTACCTGAACATCATTGTAAGAGCGCACCACATTCCTGTGAAGAAACAGCAAGCTGAGCAATTCTGAAAAAGGTACCATCCAAGAATGTTCAAGCTTTCAGCGAATAAAGAGAGAAAGACGAGATTTTCTTACGCTGAGAGCTCAGCGACATAAGGCCCGTGGACCGGATGCTCTCTCACCCTCAGCTGGAAAACAAATCCAAACAAAGGTTTTCTACATTTTCCCCCCCTGTGGTAAGTCAACCACAGTGGCAAGTTAGCAATAAAAACATGTGGCAGGGATGAGTGTCACTAAACAGCAAACTACTCACGGGCATCGTCCTCTGGTTTGGTTCTTCTCTGGTCACCAGCAGGTCATGGATCTTCTCATTGTACACTTCAAAGTAGCTCATCTCTACATGACATTTGACCTGAGATTCAAAAGGGACCCAAAACAGATCATTTAATTATTTTTCAGATAAAAATGAAATTGGAATAGAAATGTAAAAAAACAAAGAGAGAGCTTACCTCTTCACTTTTTATTGAGGCCAGTTTAGAAAAAAGCTCATGGCAGAATTTTGGGATCACCCCTACCTCCTCCTCAAAACCCATCATCCTGCAAAACAATCAGTCTTAACACATCAAAGTGACAGATTACAGTACAAAAGTAAAAAACAAAACAAAACAAATTACCACATAAGTGAGAACACTGATGTAAATGAAAAGTGAGTCCACTCACGTGTATGATTTACCAGAACCTGTCTGGCCATAGGCAAACAAGCAGGTGTTAAATCCTTCAAAGGCCCTCAGCAGCAGAGGTTTGGCCAGCGTCTCATACACGGTCTGCTGGCAGGCAAAGTTGGAGTCACTGGCATCCACTGAGCAGAAAGAGAAGTCGTAGGTGAAGGAGTAGCTCTGTTTGGACTCTGGATGCTGGACCACAGTCTCCTGGCCATTCATGAAGATGACCTGTGAGGACTTCTCAGCTTTCTCCCTGTAATAGAGCAGAACAAAAAACTTCAGAGATGTGTTGTTTGTCTTTCTTTAAACAAGTAGCATGCCAGTGTTTTATACACAGATTCCAGAACCAGACTTTAATATACTGACAAGGGGGCCTGCTTCTCAGTCACCCAGCAGTTAAACACTAACCTGGCACTGAAGGGGCGGACACGCACAGCCACCGTAACAGCACTGTTTTCCATTTTTAGTAAGTCCTGCTGCTTCAGACCCTCACTGGTACTGGGCAGGATCTGTTCAGGAGGAGCAGGATCGGATGTCCTGACCTGGGTCACGTCTCCCTTTTGGTTCGAGGTCTTTGTCTTTATCACCTGCAGCGTCGTGTCAGGTCTTCGCACACCTGAGGTCGTCTTGCTGATCCGAGGAGCCGGGAAGGGTTTAGTGTTTTCGGCTTGCTGTGCTCGGGGTTTGGGCCTTTCCAGACTGGCAGATTTGACCAACGCTGGCTTGGGAGCTTCTTTCCCTGCCAGTCTCTCAAACACGTCTCGTTTGGCAGCGATTCTCTCAAACGGGGTCTTTCTGGTCGGCGTTTTAAAGGTATGGGTCTCGTCTGTGTTTCTACTTGAAGATGAAGAAGAGGAGGAGGTTTTGTTCTGCGCAAACCTCCCTTGTGTTTGCACATGAGTCGCAGTTTCTCTTAAGCTCATTGACCTGAATAAACCAGGTGTCCTCCCGTTTGGTTCACCGAGAACTTTGGGCGTTGACTGCAGGCCACCAGGCTGCCCACGTCCGCTCTTGTCCATGGAGGGAGTCCTGGTCCTGCGCTGCAGAGTCAGTCTCTTCTCCGGAGCTGCTGTGGTGCTTTGGCTGCTGTCTGTCATCGTTTGTTCAGCCGTTTCGGCCCCGGTCTTCCTCTTTGACCGTCTTTGTAGGGTGAGCCGGGCTCGGTAAGGGGTCTGCTGCCCGCTGCCACTCTTTGACAGGGCAGAGACGACATACGTCCTGTTCACCGGACGGCTTTTATCTGATGACCTGCTGTCTTCACATGCAGACTCCCCTGATGCGGTCACACTTTTGCCCAGCGTCGTGTCGGCTATCTTTCGCTCTCGGCCGGGTGTCCTGGACGTTGATGTTGACAGCAGATTGTCGTAATAAGCGGTGTGTTTCCGCCCTTGTACGCTAAATATCGACATGGCTGTGGACTGTTAGAAACCTAAACGGTGTAATTACGAGACAGGCGAGTTAACGGCAGATGCACTTTACACATTTAAAAACCACGTAAATTGGACGTAAGTATGACTCCATATGTTAGTTAAAGGAAAATAAAAATCCATTCGAATAAATTATTACTTGCACTTGCGAAAAAAAACTTCTTTTGTTTATGTTCGCCTGCTCGCTTCCGCCTCTACCCGCTTCAATTTCAAATCGTCACCGTCACTGGCAGCTGATTGGCTGGATTCTCTGAAAGTGCTACGTCACGTCATGGTCGCGACCTGTAGGCACTTTATGATACCGCTAGATGGCAGCACAATACCGAGCCACAATAAGTAAACTGTGAACGATAGTCATCTCTGAGATTGCGTACCAGTGGAAAAATGTGCTAGTCATAAGTTCCCATCTAAATTTAGTCC